>NW_007259245.1:488886-568964 GCF_000164805.1 Carlito syrichta
CCTTCCAGTAGCTGGGACTACAGGCACGCGCTACCACGTCCAGCTAATTTTTGATTTATTGTAGAAATGAGGTCTCGCCAAGTTGCCCAGGTAGGTCTCGAACCCGTGGGCTCAGGCAATCCACCTCGGCCTCCCAAAGTGCTGGGATTACAGGCTGAGCCATTGAGCCCGGCCAATGGGGCCTTTCTCTAGACTGAAGGGTGATCTGAAAAAGCAGGTGCCAATGACCTCCCACACTACTGAGGTGATGGCTGGATACTCTCCCTTCACCTGTCCAGAAGCTTCCCCAGTGCTTCCGCAGTATCTTCTGCCAAGTTGTTCCTGAAGTATGATGTACAGCAGCACAGCATCATGAAGGCACAGCATAGGTGAAGCCACCACTTACCTTGGTCTTCCCTCATCTTCCACAGAAGCAACTCTCTCCTTACCTTGGCATGCTTGGTCTTTAGATTTGGTCCTGTGTCTACCCCAGTCCCATCCCACCCCATGCACTTCAGATGCTCTGGTCTTCCTGTCCCCTGAACGTGCCAAGGGTGTCTTTACAACTCCATGCCTTTGTGTATACTCCTTCTGCCTGAAATATTCCTTCTCCACTTCTCCCTAGAGTCTTATTTCCTTCTCCATCAAAGTCAGTGGTTATCTCCCTATCCTCTAAATCCTTTGAAACTTGTCTGTCATCCTGTACAGAAAATCTGCACTTATGGCATCAATAGGTTCTTGGAAACTTTGACTTTAAGGAAAACCACCTATAATAAAGTCAATTTTACCGTAAGCTAATTGATATAAACAAGAATGAAATTCCTCTGACATATTGCTGGTCACAAAAATATCATCAAACTTCTAAATAAAGATCCAAAACACTTCTAATATTAAACTTGAAGTAAATGTGAGCTATACATACATTTAAGAAAGAGTCACAAAGACAAGATATTTACCCACTTTTTGGTGAGTCAGTGAGTGATGGTGGTCATAGTGGTGTTTGCAAAGCAAACACCTCCCACCACCACACAGTTCAAAAGCAAACAATGACAAATGTGGCAGGCTCGCTGAATGTTTTCATGCATGATTATCATCGTCTTTGTGATTTTTTTATTTCACAATAATTTGTATTTGTTCATTCCTTTTCCAACCTGCTTATTCCAGTTCAGAGTCGCAGGTGGTTGGAACCTATCCCAGCAGCTCAGACAAACACCCCTGGATAGGACGCCAGTCCATCACAGGACACACACACCCCCAGCTTTCGGAGAGCTGGAACTCTCACTGGAACAACTTAAGACACACCCATGAACCTCACATACACGTCTTTGGGATGTGGAAGGAAACCCGAGTACCCAGAAAAACCCACACGGACATGGGGAGAACATGCAAACTCCACACGGACGGTGGCCCCAGCCAGGAAATGTTTTTTTTCTCTTCAAGATTATAACAAAATAATGTTGAACACAACAATGTTATTCAAAAATCTACTGTTTTGAAATTATTTGCTTATGTATCTTTCTCACTGTAGATAATATCCAGCCCATCACATCAATACCTAGCCTGGTGTACGTCATGTGGTATGTGCTCATATGTGTTTAAGGATTATTTTAACTAACTCTAGTACACTGTGGGCAATATTACCTGTTATACAGCCATAAAGGACCATGTAGACTTTGTGCCACCTTCTATGGCAAGATAAGTGTACAATTATGATATATTACAGAAAGTCAGTCCACTTCAGTCCATATTGATATAGTGGTCTAAGCTTTGCAGACGAAGGATGCAAGTCCTGAAATTTATTTCTCCTGATTAGTTTGAGAAGCAACATATTCTGGGACACATGTCCTTTTATTTTTTTGCCCAGGCTGGAGTGCAGTGGCACACTTACAGCCACCATAGCCTGTATCTCCTGCGCTCAGGGATCCTTCCACCTCAGCCTTCCAAGTAGCTGGAACTACAGGCATATGCCACCACGCCCGGCTAATTTTTGGTTTATTGTAGAGACAAGGTCTCTCCATGTTGCTCAGTCTGATCTTGAACCTCTGAACTCAGGCAATCCTCTCGCCTCTCCCTCCCAAAGTGCTGGTATTACAGGCTTGAGCCACTGCACCTGGACGGGGCACATGTTCTTAAGTGATGCAAAGACCCCTAGCAATATGAAGCACAAGTTAAGTTTGGCCTAGAATGTGCTGCGTGGTGCATATTGCTGGATGAATGCAGCAACCACAAGAGCTCAGTAACAACAGGGTGCATGTGGTGCCATCTGGTGTGCCCCATGATTGTGCCTCTGAATTGTCCCTTCGTTTATTCACCCCTTCGAGGACACAGTCATACCTTGTTACTTCACTCTCCTCTTCCATAATGAAATTTAGCAACCGGACTGAGATGGCACTGTGGGTCTAGACTTAAAGGATCACCTGGTGGATGAAGCTTCTCCCTGCACTTAGACCTTGACTTTCAGGAGAGCTGTAGCTAGGCTCCCCAAGACACAGCGCCTCCATCTTCCTTGTGCTTCTCAATGTTGCAGTATGATGTATTATATCACTCCCAGATTAAAAACCTCTGAGGTTTTTATATGATGTGATATAATACATTCGCTCCCTACTCTCCAATGGTGAAGACCCTATTTCTTGGCGTGGCATGGAAGACCCACTCCAGCTGCCCCGGCACCCTCTGGCAGGCAGCTGAAAGTAGCTCTGCTGATTCCAGAAGCACAGCATGCTTCTCATAAAGATGTGCCCCTTCTGCTTAGACTGGATTTTTCTCTGTCCTTCCCTGGCAGTGACCTCTCCTCCCTCCCAGTCCAGCCTCCATGTCCTCCCATCAGGGAATGTGTTCCCAGCCTCTCTCTCCCTCTCATGGAAGATCGTGCCCACCACCCTCATCATCCCTCTTTTGTTGCATCATTGTTGACTTCTTAAATGTCTGCCTCCTTTATCAAACTCTCTGAGATAGGAGCATGGTTTAAATCACCTCTGTACCCATAGTCATCACTTAGCATAAGGTCTACTACATACTAAAGACTCCAGAAACATTTGCTGATGGAATGGGCTAAAGAAAGGAACAAGAAAACCAAAAATAGGATTTACTTAAAAATCAACCCAATAGGTCCAATAGGTCCAAGTTCCCAGGGGGTGTAAGAATTTAAAAGAGAATATCTATACTGCACCTCGAAACTCCACAAGTAATACTAAACTTTTGAGTATTAATTTCAAGATGTATGCAAACTCAGCACCTCATTTAAAACCCTACTCAAAAGGTACGCCTTAGGACTATAATAGTTGCCTGGCCACACCTCCCATTAGCAGGCAAAGCAAGCACAATCAGGAATAGAGGAGGGAGAAACCCTGTGGCACATTCTCATCAAGGCTGATGCTCCTTCCAAAACATGGCAGCTAACAGACCTGTATGGTCAGGGCAGGCGTCTGTCCTTGCTGGGCCTCGACTTCTCAATGAATAAGAGGAGTGGGCTGGACCAGGACCCTCCCATGACTCTCCCTCTGGGATTCTGTGTGATTCATGGGTTTATGGGTTGCATCTTGCAGATTGGATTATAGCCAAGCATGTGGTGATGCCCTGATTATAGGAAGAGACATAGTCACCCCACTCAGCACAGCTCACTCCTGCTGGGTTCAGGGTGGAGTGGAGCTGAAGTCATTACCGGGGCACCTCACAAATGCCTGGTGCTGGACAACCCCAGAAGTGTGACACTGCCACTCCCCTTGTGTCCCTCACTGAGGGTTCCTGTGTGCCTCGAGCTGCTGGAGTGTCCCTATGCTCTGGGAAGCGCAGGCATATCCTCTTCTCTTGCATGTGCCAATAGGTAAAGAGAGCACATTTCCACCTTCCATCAGTTAGTGCCCTCCTGAGGAAAAAACGGCCATATCTACCATTGAGAAGAGAAAAACGGGCCCCTTTCCACATCTGTACATTCTCATTCATTCTGTCTCTCTCTCTCTCTCTCTCTCTCTCTCTCTCTCTCTCTCTCTCTCTCTCACACACACACACACAAACACACACACACACACACACACACACGAAAGCCACTACTCACAACTTCCCTCTCTATGTAGATCAGAGAATGGTGCTAGACAGTAATTTGCCCCAGGTAACCTGAGGCCCTCCAGCCTCCTGCCTTCCTCCCTGTCCTCCACCCTGCCCATTGTTCTGACCGTACAAACTATCCAAATTTCAACAACTTCTCTGCGAACACCTCCAAACATTAACCTCCCAGTGACCCAGAGCTGCACCAGAAAATTCCAGACTTGACCAAAGCAGTGAAAGAGACATCCACACCCTGGGGTGAGTGGGGGGAGGTGGGTGTTGGGAGGGCCAGACTCATTTCTCTTGAGTGAGCATCATATCTGGGTGACAAGCAACAAGGATTCTTCCAGGGAACTCCAGGAGAGAGACAGGGAGGGGCTGCTTCACTCTCTTATACTTATTGTGAGGGGTGTTGTTTTCATGAGTGATAAGGCTTTATGTGTTCCTAAAATAAGGTGGCTGGCTGTCACTTTAACAAGTCCCTTGTTTTTTAAATCATGACTTCCTATGTGGATAATCTCTGACTTGGCTTGATTTGCTTATTAAAATTTTCTCCGCCTAATGTTCCTTTTCAGTCAGCAATGTGTGGGATTTTATGTCTTTTTCAAAGGAAAGGAACCCACATAGACTAGTTTATGTAATTCTGTGATATTCTTCTATACAATGGCCAGCACAAAAGAAAGTCTTTTTTTTTCAGTTGGAGTCTCACTCTGTCGCCCAGACTGGAGTGCAGTGGCCGCTCCCAGCCACCGCAGCCTCGACCTGCTGGGCTCCGGCGATCCTTCTGCCTCAGCCTTCCAAGTAGCCGGAACTACAGGCATGCGCTACCACGTCCGGCTGATTTTTTGATTTATTGTAGACATGAGGTCTCACTGCCCAGGCGGGTCTCGAACCCGCGGGCTCAGGCAATCTACTCACCTCAGCCTCCCAAAGGTGCGGGATTACAGGCTGAGCCACCGAGCCCGGCTGAAAGTCTTTTTAATATATGGTTTTGAGGCTAAAAACATAATTTGAGGCACAAATTTCAGTAATGGGTGTCTGGGACCTGGAGTCAGGTGGAGATGGTGGCTTGGCAGCCCCCTCCCACTTTCCTTCTCAGAAGTGCTCTGATACCCCCGGCAGGGGATCAGGACCACCTCACGGCCCTCCACCCACCTCGGTCCCACACATACATGGCAGTTTCCAAGCAGAGGTACAAATGTATCATCAGGACTCCAATTTTAGGATGTGACAGGGGAAAAGGGACCCAGGGGCTGTATTTATTCTCATCCCAACACTCCCTTCATATTTGACAGGTGAGGAAGGCAACTCCCAGGGAGGTGGAGTCTTTTCTCTTTAGCCTAACAAATTGTTTCCCTGAACAGCAGTGACTCAGAGGAAATGTGTGAGCAAATGAGATTTTTGTGTTCTCTTTCGCTTCTGCCTGGAAGAATAGGTCATCAGGTTGGGCAAGAGATTTCTGCTTTTAGACTGCCAGGACCAGCAGGACCTAACAAGGAGTGTGACTTTGGATAAATCTGTTCTGGCCTTGTTTTTGTACCATCCATCCCCAGCCATCCCCACTTCTCCTATGCTACTTCTGGGAGTTCTTCTGGACTTCAGCTGATCCTGCCACCCAGACACATGTAATTCAGCAATGTAATTCAGGAATCAGGAACTGGGGGGATTCTGCACCAAGATTTGTGCATAAGACAAAATAAGGACTTGGGTTCCTGAGCTCAAGGAACAGAGCCTCTTGTCCAGATGCACCCCAGCCCACACACCACCCATGCATTCATTCATTCATCCCTCCATACATTCAACAAAATATTTACTGAGCATCATCTGCATTCTTGCCAGGCACTACTTTAACTGGCGATACAGACCTAAAGGGACTAGGCAGGGCTACTCTCTTGTCAGTCTTCTAATAGAGGGGACACTGATAGGAAATAGGTTAACAAGTAAGACAGTTTTAGATGGAACATGTCACTCAGGCTCTGGCTGTATCTACAGCAAGGCCAGAGAGGAAGATGTGGTATTGAGAACAGTCCCTGAATTGACAGGGGAAGCTCTGGGGTATATAGAACGGAACAAGCCAAGGAGAGTTTTGAATGTGGTTATAAGACAACACAACTAAACACCGTTCAGTCAGTAAATTCTGTTCATGTTATGACCGCAGTTTTTGTCAAAAGCCTTGTACAAGGAATCTACCCCTATATCTGTGATTTTTTTAAGATCTTTTAAGATATTATTCACCACATTGCAACATGTTCCCTACAGAAAGTCTAAGATGAAACATTTTATTAAGAACTTGGAGGAAAAAAAGAATTCCAGTATTCTGATCATAAGAACTAAGCTTTCCTTTTATCTTCTTGGCTGCCAAGAAGCTCAGAAAAGTATCTGAATCTTAATTACTGCAATTCTGTCTTCCATTTTATGAGTTGGAGAGAATGCTTAAGAAGTGTAAAAGTGCCCACTTAAAATAACACATACATAGGCTCTAAACCCCATTTCCTGCTACAAGATGTATAGCCCTGGGAATTTTTATTAACCATTCCCATTAACCTGGGAATAGTGATACTTGATAGCATTTTAGTGAGGTAATGCACAAAGTCCCCAGCATAGAGTGAATTCTCGTAATCATTATTATACTCTTTCTTATTGCTACTTCGATTTCTGTCTGTTTTATATTTCCTTACTTCATCATACATCTCTTTAGTTGTGCATTTTCTCAAATCCTTTGCAGAAAAAAAACAAGTGTTGGTTTTTTGGGGGTTTTTTTAAGTTCCATTACCCCACTGGTGTCATGACCAGAGCTGGGTGCAGATAAAAAGCTTCAGGCATCTACTTGATCAAAACAAAATCTGCTCATGGACTCAAAAACTATTATGCTCTTTCTTCCAACTAAATAATGCCAGTTTCTATAACCTCATCTTGTATACTTTAATGAAGTTTTCCTCGGGGCTTGTGTTTTTCACTTACAATTTCTGATTTCTTAGTGTAGAAGCAACTTTTAAGAATCATTTTCTCTATTATAGATACGACTTTGTCTGCTTTCTTTTTATTTCTGAGACAGCACTCACTCACGGCTTTATATTCCAAGACAGAAAAGCTATTAATGACTTTGTCAGATAGAAAGTGACAGAGCAGAATTTGTCTCTGAATTCTTAAAAAAAAAAAATCCATGCATAATAACATGTTCCCTCCATAGAAGTGACAGTTTTCTGCTTTTAAGTTTCTATCATTTTTACAGAAGGTTTTATCTTGTTAATGTAGTACACTATGTATGAGTATTTTAAAACATATTAACACACAAGACCTGTTCCAATATTTTAAAAAGCAATGAAGAACATATCACCCAATTCAAAACATCTTAATAATTATCATGTTATTTAAGTTGGAAAGCAAAGCAAAGAAACAAAATATTGTTGATACAAATAGAAAAAAAAACAGCAGATGGCATTTCACTCCTTATAAAGTGGGGCACTTTGCACAATGTATTGAGATTGTTTTCAGGGTCTCACTCGTCAGACCCACTTTTATAAAGGGTCAATTAAAATCTATGCTTGACATAACCAGGGACACCATTGCAACCATAATTGGAAAATTACAGTGTTATTGAAACTATTGCTGATATTCTTGTGGTCTTCTTATCAGTTCATATTGCCTATTACCAAAGATAAGAGAAGGTAAAACACACTTGAGTTATTTGGTGGGAAGCAGAAAAGACCGGGAGCAATTTAGTGATACTCTCCATACAGAGATCCGGGAGGACCACTCCTTTCCTTTGCTGAGAGGAAAGAGAAGGGACGTCTTCTATCTGAGGAGATTTGCCTTAGAGATTAAAAAGAATGGCATGGTTGTAAAACATTGGAATCACTGTCACGGAAGAGAGTGGTCTTTTATCCATAGTATTTAAAAACAGAACAGAGCTCATCTATCTCCCACGGTTCAGATGTGAAGAGAGAATGATTAAATTGCTTCTTCCAGTTCTATGAGTCTATAGTATATGCTAGAAACACCTGTGAATGCCAGGGAAAAAAATATGATCACAAAGGAATTATGTGTTGGGCAATCAAATCCATCTGCTGCATTCAAGAAGCAACTGTTGAAATTTACTTAAATGTCTCACCACAAAACAAAACACAACACAAAAAAACAAATTTTTTTAAAAGAGTAAGTAGATGAAGTAACAGATGTGTTAACTAGCTTGATTGTGCTGATAATTTCACTATATAAATATCAAGTGTTCACTTTATACACCTTAAAATCAATCATTTTATTTGTCAATTATACCTCAGTAAGACTGGGAAATTAAAAATAAAAAGCAACTGTTGTTAGTCTTTAATAAAAACACTGGTTTACAACATGATGGAATATAATTTTATGTTCACCTCCTTTCTACTTAACTTTTTGTTCCTATCTTTATTTTCTTCTCTGTACTGTCTGCTGCTAAATTATCATATCTTTCTGTATTTTATCTATTTTTTTATGAGTCACGTTAAATCTCTTCTGGAACAAGAAGGGATGTAATTGAATAAAATAAACTCTATTAATTAAAGTCTGGAGAGTGTGTGTGTGTGTGTGTGTGTGTGTGTGTGTGTGTGTGTGTGTACGCGCGCACCAGGTACAGGGATATAGACAAGAGAAAATGTCACAGTGTGGGAATGAACATGGACAGGTTGACTAGCAAGAATACCGTAAGAATCCTTGCAGGGGAATGAGATTCCTGTGGACCATGGAGCTGAAAGCCTCGGTCTTGGGAACAGGGAGGCAAGGAAAGCTTATAGCAGAGCTCTTGCTGGAGCATCACCCTGATGCAGAAGTGTGTGGAGACTCGGTGGGTGGGAAAGTGCAGTCTTCAAGAGACAGCTTTCAGGCTGCCTTGCTGATCCCAGGCGAATGTCATTATTCTAATCTAGGAATTTCCGACAAACATCATCTTTGATGAATGCTTTCTTCTACAATTTTGTTCTCACCATTGGACAGTGATCTCTGGTGCAATTTGACAGTTTCAAAAGACTTGTCTGATTTTCAGGGCATTTTGGTAAAAATGCAATAGCAGAATTGTGGTCTCAACAAAAGGGCAACACTCTATAATCTTTTGGGGGCCCTGATTGAAACCACATGGATACAAATCTTTCTCTCGGGCTCCTTAACATTAATTGCAAACATATCCTACTCAGTCATAAACCTTACAAACAAAGGGAGCCCCTCCCATGAAAGTTGCTATATAGAGCAACTTTACAAATACACTAGACTTTTTAAACACTTGCCATTTTGATTTTGCAACCTGGAGAGTTTTGAAAACCTGGAGGATTTCTTAATTTAACAAATACATTTGAATGTGAGGACTCTGAGTTTGGCTTACTTCCCAGGCCCTATGTTTCAGTGAATTTTCCTTCCTGAAGCAATACCAGCAGTATTTCACTTAGTAGGTTTTAATTTATTGAGCACTTACTATACTAAGAACTTGATTCATGCTGCCTCATTAAATTCTGACCACAGACAACTGAAGTCCAAAAAGATAAGGTTGTCCCGGACTAGACACACATCTAGGAAGCTGGGACGTGCTACTCTGGCTTTGATCAGTTTGGTCTAACTCATCATTATATACTGACTCATTTAATTTCAAGTGTTTTTTAATCTTCATAACACTATAAGATGCTATTAGTCCATTTAAAGTATGTATGCAATGGAAGGAATTTTGTGTTCTGGCAGCAACCTTTCTGTTTGGGAGAGTTTGCAAAGGTCTCTGTAGAGCCTCCCGGAGGAGTGTCAGTTTACTGAGATCCTCCCTGAACTACCCAGAATAGCTGCAGTGCCTCGAGATGGGTGGGTGGTTTATGCTTCCCTGGACTCCAGCGCTTTGCCTATCTTCCTGAGAAGGGCTGGTTTCCAGGCAACATCATGGTCCATCTATTTTCATACTCTGTAGTGACAAGCATTTTTGAAAAAAAAAAGGAAATATGGCCCCAGTAGTGTGATGAGATGTTTTTTTGGAGTCTGGCTTTTCTGCCTTCATAATTCTACAGTGACTATCAGTAGGGCAGGAGGAATCCCAACAAGAGACACAGCTAGTGAGTGAAAAGGCCTGCCCCATGGCCACAAAAGACCAAGACTCAGAATGCCAACACTGTGCTTTATCAGGTTAACAGGCTTTTTACAATGCCCTGCTCTTGGAAGATGGAAAAAGTGCAGGCCTAAATGACTACTAAATAGATTTATATCATTTAAAGAGTAGCCTGGTCATCATGACTGGTAAACAAAAAGTCAAAAATTTGCATTTGATTGATGTGTAAGATTTACAGTCCCTGGGACATAAACTGCATGATTCAGTGTGGTTTTTTTAGTCTTAATTTTCTCTTTTTGAAAACTAGTTGTAGAACAGCATGTACTTTTACAACCAGGAACCCAAAAAATGTACATTTAAATCCCAATTTTAGTATACTTTGATGAAGTCAGAATCACCCTTGCTTATTTCAAAAATGAGTTCTACATGATGCCTTTCCTTCTATGTTTCCAAAATTATGTGTACCTAAAGCAAGTTATTGTTCTGGGTCAGCTCAGCTCATTTTAAGGGCTTGAGGTTGTAAACAAACAAAAAGAATGCATTTTTTTCCTCATCAGATATCATATTTTCTACAATAACATGGGCTCCAAGGAGTCTTCTGAGATTGGATTTTATTGAAAATTGTGGTGTTTAAAGAATACAAGAAAGTCTGAAATTCTCAACAGAAATTTCAGACAGCTCGGAGACAATCTGTAGAGTAAAAGAGTTTTAAGTGGAGAAGTGTCCCCTAACCCAAAAGGGACCACCTCTAATTCTAGACTGTGTGTAGGTACCTGAGTACTGCACAGATCACAAAAACATTAATGATAATCATCATCATTCGCCTTAAAGAAGGACACAATCTGATCCAATTGAATTGATGCTGGAGAACCCAAGGGATGCCACTCTGTTTGGGGGCAGTGATGTCTTCAGAGCCATGTGTACGTGTCAGTCCTTCTGGTATCAAGTGGGCTAAAGGGACCTGGGAGAGGCAGGGACTCCAGCAAAGCATGGAAATGCAGGATGCCTTTGTGAGCTCATATTTTTGTTCTTGCTGTCCCCGAGTGAACCCAGAGCTGTGGCCCTTGTCATGAGGAGGATGCTCTATGTCATGTTTCAAATCAGCCCAGCAGGGCAGCTCACTCACAGCCCGTTTCTCCTAGCACATCTTTTGTTTCATGTGAAGACAGTGGCCAAGTTGCCTGCATGTCCTAACTCTCCTCACTATCTCTTTGCTCCCACAGAATCTGTACCAGAACAGGTTTTTAGGCCTGGCCGCCATGGCATCTCCTTCGAGAAACTCTCAGAGCCGACGCCGGTGCAAGGAGCCACTGCGCTACAGCTACAACCCTGACCAGTTCCACAACATGGACATCAGGGGAGGCCCCCACGATGGCGTCACCATCCCTCGTTCCACCAGCGACACCGACCTGGTCACCTCTGACAGCCGCTCTACACTCATGGTCAGCAGTTCCTACTACTCCATAGGGCACTCGCAAGATCTGGTGATTCATTGGGACATAAAGGAGGAAGTGGACGCTGGAGACTGGATTGGCATGTACCTCATCGGTGAGTAGGACGTCCCCAGCATATTATTCATAATTCACTTTTCCATACGCTTTAACATTTTAATAAACTCTTTAATATAATTAAAATATACAGTCAACTGTGTTCTACACCAGATTCTTTTTCTTTTATTATTATAAAGATGTGGGGTACAATTCAGGGTTAGGTATACAAACATTGATCATGCAGGTATCCTTGTTGGTGAGGTATGCCCCTCCCTCCCCTAGCAGACAGTGTGGCGATTTCTGAAAGAACTAGAAATTGACCTTCCATATGACCCAGCAATTCCCCTAGTGGGAATATACCCGGAGGAACTCAAATTATTCTACAAAAAAGATGCCTGCACATGTATGTTTGTTGCAGCTCTATTCACAATAGCAAAAACATGGAACCAACCGTGTTGCCCGTCGAAGCTGGACTGGATAAAAAAAATGTGGTACACATACATGATGGAATATTATGCAGCCATAAAGAAGGACAAATATATGAACTTTGCAACAACTTGGATGGATTTGGAGTCGACCATACTCAGTGATTTATCACAGAAACAAAGAACAGAGTTTCATATGTTCTCACTCATAAGCGAACCTTGACCAATCATAATGTTACACCAGATTCGAACACACTGAAGACCATCGTGTGTGACTTTGTTCTTCTGCATACCAGACAATAAGGTCTCTGTTGCCCTCTCTGTTCAGTGGAAGAAAATCATAACATACGGCAGGGTGAGGTATAGTTAAATATCATTACCATTTGCCACTTATGAATTAGTTAATATCAAAAGCCTGTTTTTAAATCCATGTGTGCAGAGGCCAGAGTGACACCATATAACCAATCAATGTATGCACATCTATGTAGAGGGAATTTCACTCGTTTCAAACAAACTTCATCGTCACCAGCTCTTTCAAGATTCTTGCTGCTCTGTGTTTTAAATGGGATTATACATATAGTCATGGTGCTGGAGAAAACTGACTTGCTTTATTTTAGGTAAAGCATTATTCTAAATTTCAAAAGTTCCACAGTTGAAAGTTCATTGGAAATTTTCTTATGTGAATTTTCGCAAGTCTAGGCAAACCAACCAAATTATGCAAATAAATTGGATACCAAGGCAGACTAATTTTATGAAATAGAAAACTTTTATGAAAGCTTCACCATTCTCATTGATTGATTTTGAAAATAAATACTACAAATTTGAAATTCAGAAAATCAATTTACGTGAAAAATGTATTCCATCTATTTTACATGACAGAACCAGATGTAGTGGAAATTGGTGCATTTACCTGATAACCATGGTGTAATTGCTAGGATGCCATAGATTCAACACCAGGCCCAACCCAGACCCAGTCTTCTGCTTTCGGTCTGTGTGTGCACACATTCAGACACCCAACACCAGATTTAACCTCACCGAATACCACAGGAAATAATGAATGGTCATGAGCAGTTTACAACCTGGACCATTTTTCTGACAAAATAAAAGATATCTTATCTTTAACTGGCACTCAGGGAAACATTCTTGGGTCTTTTAAAGGTTTTATCATCAGCCTGGTTAGTCGGTTTACAGTACACACATTATTGTAAAGATGGAGAAACATCATATTTTAATTTTTTACACAGTTGTGACTAGCTACATTGGATTTCCAAAAAGTTAAAATTTAATTTTCTTTAAAAATAGTTCTTGAATAAAAGTAGACACCATCGATCTAGATCCAAGGGATACCATCTACGCTAGAAAGCAGTTAGCATTGATCTAGAGATGGCAAAATTATAGCCCACCAAGCATACTTTGTTTAGTTCACATTATCTTGTCTTAAACTTGGTAAATTACCAACATTTTCAAATGTAGACATTTCAGTGGTGAAGCCCAACTTTCTTTTTTCACAATGCTGAAGCCCAACTTTCTTTTTCCTGTTTTTTTTTTTTGAGTTGGAGTCTCACTCTGTCGCCCAGACTGGAGCGCAGTGGCCTCTCCCGGCCACCGCGGCCTCGACCTGCTGGGCTCCGGCGATCCTTCCGCCTCAACCTTCAAGTAGCCAGAATTACAGGCATGCACTACCACACCCGGCTGATTTTTTGATTTATTGTAAAAATGAGGTCTCACTGCCCAGGCGGGTCTCGAACCCGCGGGCTCAGGCAATCCACTCACCTCAGCCTCCCAAAGGCATGGGATTACAGGCTGAGCCACCAAGCCCGGCTCCAACTTTCTTTTTTCACAGATTTGCAGTGCCGTCCAGATTTGCAGTGCCCCCAAGTTGGTAGCGTGAGCCTGTGATACCATGTGGCTCTAATCAGCTGGGGTTAAATATTTGCTGCTCCCATGAGACTGACCTGCAACCTTCTGTATTGCCACAGTCTCCCTCCCAAAAGCCACCCTCCCCTGTCCAACTTTCATTATCAATGTTTCTTGTTTAACACCAGAGGCAATCAGGTTTAGGGCTCCAATCTAGTTTTGAATCAACTCCCTATAGGGGCACCCTCCTGCAGCTGGTGAGTGTTGATGCCATTTCTCAAGTTAGGAACCACTGGAAGAGGAACGCATTTGGGAAGAAGATAATGGAGTTGAGGGTGGAACTCACAGAGCATGGGACACCTGAGAAACATTTGTCCACAGTAAACGAATGGATGGGTCTGAACTCAGCCAGAGATCTGGGCTAGGTTTGCAGATTTGGGATAACCGGCACTCTGGGGATGAATAAGGTCACTTGTGTGTTGTGCGTAGAAAGAGATCACTAGATAGTTACTGTCTGAGAGATGACAGAGGAAAGGCAGAGGAGGAATTCAAACAGAAGATGGAGGAGGTGGTGAAGAGGCAGGACAACCAGGGGACCAGAGAGGACAAAAGAAGAGGGTGGTACAAGCAGGAAGGGGCAGTCAGCTATATCAGGTATTACGAAATCCGTGAATGAATAAGATTTGGTGTTAACATGACATTTTGACTGAGACAAAAGTAACCACAGCTCATCATCTTAGGATCTTAATTTGACAGTTTGTTATTCACATTGTAGCTACACATATATAACTGTGAAGTTATTTAACGCAAAATGCCAACATTTGCAATAGCAGAATTTTCAAAATAATTCCCAAATCCAAAATTATCTGTGAATCTTAAAAGTTCATGGTTTTTAAATTCTTAGTAATTTATCTTCCAGATTTGCAGTGCCTTGCCAAAGATCAAATCAGAAATCTAGGCGTAGTAACATGGAGGTGGGAATTTCTTCTAATCTGTCATTTCACAAGTGAGGAGATACAGAATCAGTGGTTCCCACAGTCACACAGCTGCCTCCCCTAACCACAGGAACATCTCAGCGTTCTGATACAGTGTCAGGTATGGGCCATGCTATATCAGGGAGCCAACAAAATGTCCAGTGGAGGTCAGGTTTATGATGCTTTCAGTATTATAGGACCGGTATAATTTTCCAGGCAAACAAGTTTTCTTCTGCCATCAGAGGGCGAAGGTATCTGAATGTGAAGAGTGGCGTGTGACTGCAGATGTATGGACATCAACTTTCGAAGAATTGAAGTTTTTTTCTTTCCATCAGGCACCCTATTAGAATCTAGAAGAACTGAAGGTACATTTCTTAATTAAGACGCAAACAGAATACTCGCATCCAAAGAAACATAATAAAGGAAAAGCCACAGAAGAGGAGAAAGTGGCATTGACTTTTAGGAGCTCCTGTGCCACTTTACCCATGGAGTCCCTTCCTAGTATAAGAGAAGAGAGCTTCTACATCAGTGACGTAGTAGTATGGAAGGCAAGTCATTTCTCGTCACATCTCCTGTTCTACTATTTAGTAAAGCCATCGTCCAGTAGTAGTGGGAGCATCCTCAGAGATTTTCCAAGATTTGGTCATCGGAAAGCATGAGTTACTCTGAGAAATGGATTTTCTCTGATGGGCTTAGGAGATCTGAGTAGTGGATTGATTCTCCTTTTTAATCAATATTGGACTCACTTGCTCATTCTGCTCTTAACAGCAATGGTATTTTTATTGTTCACTCTTCTATTATAGATTATGTTGCAGAAAGCATAGCTACAGTTTTTATTTTCAGATGAAATTGGCTATGCTCAGAGTGGTATGGCTGTAGACGACAATTTTTATTTTTGAACAAGACGAACCAAGAGAAAATACATTCCTTGTTTCTTGAGTATGTTTGTTTCTGTAAGCTTCATTGAAACTTTCTGTTTAAAATTTTAATAATCTGCGAAGATCCTTTTCTCTATTATAAACTGTGGAGCAGGAGATAGGATTCTACACGCCAGAAGACATAAATATCATCCAGAAAATAGAATCTTTTCTGAGGAACTTAATGTATCTCTACATGTTCTGTACAAAATGTATAATGGCAAAACTTTAAATAGTACTGATGTAAGCTAGTGTTTCCAGTTGTTATTAACGGTCTTACACATTAAGTGCCATAGGGCTTTGTAATGGCGAGAGAGTGGGGGAGAAATTTCTAGTCCAGATTCTAAATAGAAGTAGCTGGTTATTAGATGTCTGACATTGTCTAAGAACACTCCCTATATTAGCTCATGATATCCTCACAATAAAATTTGGGGGTGGTTACTAATATCATCCCCGTTTTGTAGTGAAAGATTAAATAAACTGTCTAATATCACATAGTCATGGTAAACATAACCTTCCTGCTTAAAGAAACCTGTAAATATTGCTCCCACAAAGAGACTTAAGCATGACAAAGATGCAGAATAGACTCTCCCGGTAGAGCCCAGAGCAGCCATTCCTCGTGGAGGTGGAGAGCGTGGCCTGGCTCACGGCATCCATTTCAGCCCTCTTCTTTTCTGTGCTTGACTGTCCTCCTCTAGTGCAGAATCTGGTTCGCTAAAAAGTACATTTCTCAGATTCCTGGGCAACCACGTTCTGTATGCAAATTTGGTTCTTTCATTTAGCTGCCCTTGTGCAGGATTGGGAAGGCGGAAGGTAAATGTGGAGATCTCGCTGCTCCTGAGTCTGTGGTTGCTACAAGCATGGCCCTGAGAAATCGAGCTCTTCTCTAGCACTCAGCTAATGTCCACTCACTATCTTTAACAGGCAGTCAACAGGCCGTGGGATGGTAGAGGCAGTGACCCACTCCGCTTGCCATTGGCTGGTTATTGTCTTTGTGGGTGGAGAGGCAGCTGCTGCGGCCTGGACAAGCAGCCTTCTGCTCTCTGGTTGCAACTACTGTGTTGAGTTCTTGCACTCAGCAGGTCCCAGGGTGGCCTTTGTGAGAGAGGCAAAGGCAGCAGCCTTGTGAGGGAGTCAGTTAGGCAGTGACATCCTGGGGGGGCTGTTTCCAGAGGCCCAGTCTAGAGTCCATTTCTCCAGTACTGGATTTCCTGCATTAAATCTCTTTCCTCATAAAACATGTAGACTGATTCTGTTTTTCCACAGCTGACCTTGCCAACACATGTGAATTCCTAAACAAATACTGGTAACTTTTCTAACAATTAGTGATAAATGCCTTTGGAAAGGGGGTTGCTCTCTCAGCACAGATGGTCCAGGCAAGATTTTGGGCTATTAGATTTTCTTATTGTGTGGTATTTGTTATTAAGTGTTATTATTAGTGTGAAGGAAGAGGATACTTATCAGAACCAATTGACAATCTCTTGAAACGTATCACATTTGTGTGTACAGCAAAATATATCTTTTTCTCTTTAAAGCATGTGTGATTTTGCCATCCTCATCAGCCTCTTCTGATTCTTTCCATCCCCTAACTTCCTCCTCATCTCATTTTATTGATAGCATGCCCCTGTGCTTCCTTGATAATTAACCCATTCTTAAACTATCTATATTCTAATGACATTACCTGTTTTCTTGAATTAATCTCCAAATATAATTAGAAACTCCCTGAGAACATAGACCACATGTTGTTCACCAGTGTCTCCCCAGGGTTTAGCACAATGCCTAAAATGGAGCAAAACACTCAATACACATTATCTAATGAACAAATGAACATCTCCCTTCCAGGTATCATTGTATATGAAAACCTGCCCCCAACGATTAAAGAGGATATTCCAGTGATCAGAGTGGATAAATTCAGGCAAATATTGTCCCTTGGAGAATTACCATAATGAGGCAAATTTCTACCTGGGCGTGATACTCATTATATCTGTGCTGAAGACCCAGGGAGCTAGGAAAATATTATGCCTTTTTACAGAAATGAAGCAATTACTGTAAAAGATGTATTATGCAATCATCTTAGTAACCCAAACAGGAATATGAGCACACACTGTGAATAAAAAGACAGGCAAATTTTGCAAACAGGTGATTTTCCAAAGGATACAAACAGCTCTTATGCTAATGAGGCGGCCACAGTGTTGCATTGCCCAGTCTTCTTTCCCAAAGAAGGGCCAGCTGAAAATGTGCAGTTCCTCAAAGCAGGTTACAAGTACAGTTGCCAGTTATTTAACCTTCCCCTGTAAGGCTGAAGTTTTGACTACTCCCACTTTGCAGATGAACAACCTAAGGTCATAGAGGTGACACTATTGGCAAATGGCACAAAAGGCCTCAAGAGCTGGGTCTTTGGGCTTCAAGCTCAGCCCTTTCTGTACTGCATCACCACCTGTGTTCTCAGTTTAGCCAGATACAGGGTATGAACCACAGGGTATTGTAGGCACAAAAAGAACAACCATGACCCAGTTTCCTCTCTACAGAGCCAGGGCTCTGACCTGCCCTCAGGAACCCTAGAGGGTCAGGCTGTCCCTCTAGCCTTGCAGTAGATGTGGACTCTCAAAATGCAGGTTTCCCCAAAGCCTCAGGCCCACCTAGCTCAGATGATTACTTTCCAGCAAAGTGTAAATGACAAGGGCCCCATAGACGATCAAGGTTAAAATCAATACCCCTGTCTTAGTCTGTATTGAAAGTATGGGATCTGGAATCAAGGAGATGACAGTAAGTTTGGTCTTCTTGGATCTGTCCTCCCCAAGGATGCTTCATTCCTCTCCAGCACTGGCTTTAAAGAAGACATCAATGGGTTGTAAAGTGACTAGCAGAGAGGCAGCATACTATCACCCACTAGCTCTTCCCAGCGCCCCCTTGCAGCTACCTGGACCCCGAGCCCCACATAGGTGGGGCACTCACCATCCCTCCACACACACACACACACACACACACACACACATTTGTTCTCTACCACATGACTCTTCCTGTCCCTCAGCTCTCCTCTGACCACACTACTGGCCTCTTTCCTCGTCACTCTGTCACAGAACCTTGTTCTTTTCCTTCCTATCCCTTCTCACAAGTTGCAAGAATGCATTTACTTCTTTGCTTAGTGTTTAAAGTCTGTCTTAGTTGTCTGTAAGCTTTAGTTCAAAAGGAATCATATTGGTCTTGCTAAGCACCATGGCTCCTGCGCCTTCCCCAGTATCTGACAGATGGTTGAATTTCAGCTGCTAAATGAACAAATAATGCATGAGTGCATGAAGGGATGGGTAGATAAGCTCATGGGATGAGTCCCATGAGTAAGATGATTGTGATGCCCAGGTGGGAGGAGAAAACACCATGAGAACTGGACATCTAATGACTGGAAATTTTCTTAACGTGTGTTCCTCACACTCAAATAGGGATAAGCTTTGGGAGAGGTTTTCACACGGAAATTTCACACACGTAAGAGCTATTCAGAAGTAAAATGAATTGCCATAGCAGTAATTGTTTCTCAGTTTCTGGAGGTGTTCAAGAACCAGCTAGACGGTCTCTTGTCAGAAGTGTTGTGGGGTAGAAAAGAGATTCCTGCATTTAAAAGGGCTTTGTACTGATGGTGACTTAGGATACTTCCTGCTCTCTGATTCTGATTCCAGGTGCCCTTTCTTCTGTTGAGATGGAAGCGGCATTCATAACCTTTCCTCTTTTTTCCCCCCCTAAATATGCCATTGACTGATATATTTCTCTACTCTGCTTTCTTCTTCTGGGGATATAGATGAGGTCTTGTCTGAAAACTTTCTGGACTATAAGAACCGTGGAGTCAATGGTTCTCATCGGGGCCAGATCATTTGGAAGATTGATGCCAGCTCTTACTTTGTGGAACGTGAGTACTTTTCTCCATTCTTGTTGCTTGGCGGACATGGATGAAACAAAATTCAACTCCTTTGTTCTTTGCTCTGTTGTGCCACCTCCAATAGGAAATGGCCATATAAAAGAGAGATACAGATTTAATGAGATCCTTAAAAATATTTTCAGTAGTGAGTTGTGAAGTTGACAGTAGTTGAATAACAGCCATCCAACCAGCCCAGAGGGCTACGCTACCCCTGTAATACCAAGGTAAAAAAAAAAAAAATTGGCTTATATTCAAAAGACTCTGGCTCATGTCCCTAACTTTCACTCCATGGTCCCTCCAGGTATTTCCAACTTTGTCATAGTTAGACCATGTCCTCTCAATATGCATCCCATCTTCCTTGCCTTGCCTTTGTTTGACCCAGTCCTTCAAGACTTCTTGCCCGTGTCCCCAGCATGTTGGCAATATTCCACATGTTGCCTTGACTTTTGGCTCAGGCCACAACTCCTTAGGCTGGAGATGATACATTAGTACTGCTAGCCTGCTTCTTTGATTTTTGACCTACTGATGTTTCTGGATATATAAACTTGTTATCATGTATCTTATTTAGATGTTTTCTAATATTTCTTTTGTCTTTGAAAATAAATCATGAACAACCCCTTTGAGTCCCCTTCCACTGTGGGAGCTTTTCTGTCCTCTCGATAAATCCTGCTTTCTTTCTTTTCTTTTCTTTTTTTTTTTGAGTTGGAGTCTCACTCTGTCGCCCAGACTGGAGTGCAGTGGCTACTCCCGGCCACTGCAGTCTCGACCTGCCAGGCTCCTGCGATCCTTCCGCCTCAGCCTTCCAAGTAGCTGGAACTACAGGTGCGCGCTACCACGCCTGGCTAATTTTTTGATTTATTGTAGAGATGAGGTCTCGCCAAGTTGCCCAGGCGGGTCTTGAACCCGCGGGCTCAGGCAATTGACTCATCTCGGCCTCCCAAAGTGGGGGATCACAGGCTGAGCCACCGAGCCTGGCCTAAATCCTGCTTTCTAAAACAGAAAGAGAAAATAAATCATTTTCAGACTTATGGCAAGGATTTTTCATGGGTCCCCATGCTGATGAGGAAATGCCTACATGGGCTTCATGTTTGTTCACTGAAAGAATGCACAGATTACCTTGAGTCCACAACTCCTTCTCTTTCACTTGAGGATGAAATGATTTCAAGGAAAAATTTCTTCATCCACTTTCTGGTTTTTAGCAAATATTCAATGTGGCATGTCTGAATGGAAATGGAATAATCTGTTATCCCAGCTATCCAGTTTTCAGACGAAAAGATACATGGTAGCAATTCAAAGTTATCCATTTTCATTGAACTTGTGAACTAAGAAAAACTCTATTCTCAGGCATATTTTGCATCCATTTCCATTTGCTCTTATTTTCTTTCATTCACTTGATATTCTGTAAGACCTACTATATTCCAAGGACCATAGGTGTGAAGATAAAAGTCCTGGTATGTCTATCTTTCAGAAACTTGTGGTGTTTCTGGCCCCAGAAATGGCACCAATGCCTCTTTTTTTGTGTTGGCTCATGCAGAATAAATAGATAATGAAGAAATTTTATGCTATCAGAGTATAGAGGGAATATGATTTTATGAAGTGTGATTGCTGGCCCTTGTCTTTGAGATAGACATAATAAAATTTCTAGCACAAGAATTTATTTTCCTTAATATGCTTTCTGATTCTGGCTTTTCTCCTCGCTAATCTATCCTGCACAGTGATACTAGACAAAATGCCTGAAACCCAATTCTGCTACCATCTGCCCAGAAGCTTCCCAGCTCCTCTTTCCTGCTGCATCAGCTGAAACCTCTCTGCCCAGCTGCCAAGCCCCAACATAAACTCACCCTCAGCCCTCCACCCTACTTTCCTATCCTCCCCAGCAGACACCTTTAGTCCTAATCATTCTGATCTCTCCCCTACCCAATAAACAGCATCATTTAGCATAAGAAATATGGACTTGTTTGAAGTGTAAAGATGACTACAGCAAGTTATACCTAATATGAACTTCCTAAATTTCAATAAGAATAGAAAGGATTAAAACTTACATTAGAAAGATTGATAGACATGATAATCAACTATACACACCAACCTACACTGGAAGTCAGGTAAGAGAGTTTTTACCCATTTTCTTTCTTTGGGTTCTAATTGAGAAATAGACACAGGACCCAATTTAGCATCAAAGTATGGTAGCATTTCTCAGTGGTACAGATACAAGCACAACTTGCAAGTTTTTATCTTTTTAAAGTTAGGGAGATAAGTATCAAGGAAAAGGAAATCTTTGGGTGGGAATTTCAATATATTTAATTCAAAGTCAACAGCCAGTAACCACATCCCATAAAGCTATGTCCCTTCTTTATTTTCATAGTATATGATCTCCTAATTGTCACCTCATTTGCATGAGCCAAGACACCAAAAAAAAAAGAAAATTTGTGTCATAAACTCATCCAGCAAGAGTACCATTCCCTTCAAAGCAGTTTTTTAAGATTTTTGTAACATATGTAGAACATTCCTTATATACTTATCTCAAATAACAAACCATTTCATATAACTATCTTCATCAGCAATATGAAAACATAACTTAAATATTATTAGAAAGACATTTTAATATAAAGTCAGCTGTTTATAATATGTAAACATTGGTATAATTGAGTGAAAGCATATTAAACTCCAAATACTAGTATTTCATAAAAAACAAGTGACTTGTTTTTCAAAATAGCTAGAAGTTGAACATTTTAGAAAAATGACAAGATAAAAATATTCTTGTGCATACTTGAGAAAATTCTGGTCCTTGATATACCTGTTGGAATAGCAATGTTCCCGTGTTTTCAAAAAATAGATAATAGTGAAATGGAAAGGGCAGATATTTACATTTTACAAATATACCAGATGAATGATCACTATATTAAGAATGTGTTATTCTATACTAATGTAATATAATTTGTCACAAAGTAAACATATATCAAAGCAAAGCCTAATTTATTTTGCAAATGATTAGAATATTATCTCAGGGTACACATATAAATTAAATAAATTAAGATGCTATAATAAATATAGCTTTAAGGGTCTGAATGCATTAAAATTGTATATCATATGCCATATATGTTTATATTTTTGTGTGAAATACTTTGCATTCTCAAAACTGTATGATTGTGAAGGTTTCAAATTAACAAGTAAGGAGAGATTAGATGCACAAAACATTCTGATATGGCTATTCTTCAATAATACATCAAAGCATCAAAGATCCTCTTGCTATAGTAAAAATGCAGAATCCAAACCATTATCCAAAAGGTTACAAAAATTTTTATTTTGAACCAAAAATAAGACTCTTTGCGGTCTCCTGGTAGTAACAAACACATTAATCTAATTAGTAAATTATACTCCCTTAAAACTAAAAATAATTTTGCAAACACTAAACATTGGCCAGTTTTAAGTGTTGAAACAACAGAAGGTCATTCTTTCTACTTGGGGATTAAATTAAAATGAAAAAATAAAATGAGGTTTTCATTTTATTTATTTTTTTTCTCATTAGTTTTTCTCTTTTACTTATTTTATGTGTGTGTGTGAGAGTGGAGATATATTGCAGGTGACCTGTAGATGACCTGGAGTCTATAGTGTTCTAGCAGCACATTCCTTTTGGGGTAGTGATTCAATTTAGAAGTAGGCAATTGCTATTGGTTTATACAATTTTTTAATTATCTGGCTAAATCATATTTTGAAAGTACCACCAAATTAGCAGTATTCTAAACAAATCTTTTCTGCACTTTCCAAGGAGTTACATATTTGATAAAATACTAAAGAAAATAACGCCTGAATCATTTCCTATTCTCTGGCATAACTTTTCTCAAGTAGGCACCTGGCTGTTTGACTGTAGTAATAATGGCTGTAATATGAGAACTGTAAAGATGCACATTCTAACACTGACAAAAGATAAAACTAGTGAAATTTTAACTTGACCCATCCTGATAAGATCTTACAGTGCTGTATTGTTATAGTAACCCAACAACTGTTGTTCTTTAGTATGTGCAGTTGGGTTCAGCAGTCCAATCTCAAACTTTCAGAAATGATTACCATAGACCTTGTTGGTCAGGTACTCCTATCAGAAGTCCTTCAAAGTCAGGGCTTGGGTTGCCCAGAAACACTGAGGTGATCCTGACAAAGAGAGCATCTTTGTCTTGATCTCTGACCCAGATCTGCTTTGTATATCTCTCTGCTCTGTGTCTCAAATGTTAATAGGAAGAACTGAGCAGTGTGCCCAAAGTAACCACTGATTACAGAAAAAAAAAACAAAACAGACCACTCCCAAAGAGGCCTCTTTCATAAGGCACTGCCTTCTCACAACTGTCTAGGTGTAAACAAGAAATCCAGAGTCGCCGGGCTCGGTGGCTCAGCCTGTAATCCCGTGCCTTTGGGAGGCTGAGGTGAGTGGATTGCCTGACCCCGTGGGTTCGAGACCCGCCTGGGCAGCGAGACCTCATCTCTACAATAAATAAAAAAATTAGCCGGGCGTGGTAGCGCACGCCCATAGTTCCAGCTACTTGGAAGGCTGAGGCGGAAGGATCGCCGGAGCCCAGCAGGTCGAGGCTGCGGTGGCCGGGAGCGGCCGCTGCACTCCAGTCTGGGCGACAGAGTGAGACTCCAACTCAAAAAAAAAAAAAAAAGCCGGGCTCGGTGGCTCAACCTGTAATCCCACGCCTTTGGGAGGCCCATCTCTACCCTTGCTTCCTAGTGTGGAAATCTGACCCGGATTCACACTCAGATTGCTACCTGCTCTGATTTCATAATCGTCAGAACATCCCTCAAGCCCCATTCAGCACATTAAATCCTTTTCTGTCATATCATCTGTCTTAATCCATTCAGGCTGCTATAACAAACTACCTTAGACTGGGTAATTTATAAATAAGAGAAATTTGTTTCTCACAGTTCTGGAGACTGGAAAGTTCCAAATCAAGGCACCAACAGGTTTTGTTATCTGATGAGGACTCCCTCTGCTTCAAAGATGGAACCTCCTTGCTGTACCCAAGCATGGCAGAAGGGGCCAAAGGGGATAGGGTGCTCACTTCAACCTCTTTTAATTCCGTTCAGATCATCATCCCAAATTTTAAATACATGCAGTGGTCCCTGATTATACGTAACAGAAAATATAAGCAACTAGTCCTGCTCGAAGTTTGTATTGCCACTTCCTTGAAACTGGTGAGATGAGCTTTACAAAGGTGGAGGTCATCAGAATTTGCCTTCTCCCTCTGAGCTTCAGCAAGTGGCTTCCAAGGAAGAAAAAACATGATAACCATAGCCGCTTGTGGGATCAACACCTCATCACTCCTAGGGAGGCCCTCTGAATTCTGAGATTTTGTTTTTCTCTATAAAGTGAAAGTAATGTATGTCCCTCACAAGGTGGCCCCATGAAGATGAACAGGGAGAGCACAGGTGAAGTGCCCATCCATGTGTCTGAGAGAGCAAGTCCTTAATCAGCACCAGGTCTGCTGCCATAATTAGATGGCTTTAAATTAGGGCTTGTGGATGTCGCTGTGAGAGGAGTTGGGGTGGGAATGTCCATGGTGTTTTGCTGACAACTGTGACATGATGGATTTATGCGGAGAGTTTTCTTCAGAGAAATCATTTGCAACAAAAGTTGGAGACTGAAGTACACTGTGGAAAAGCAGGGCTCTCGGGGAGATGGTTGTTTTCCCTTCCTTGGCATTCTGGCACATGTCCTGTGGTGATGCAGCCAGAGCCAGGACAAGCTTGCTGGGGCGAGAGACACCCAGTTTTGTGATTGGGCACAGGGGCTTCATGAGGCTACAATCGAAGTGGTTAAGGTGACACATTGCTAGAGTGTTTTATTTGAACCTGGGCATTTTTACCAGGGTTTCTCTGCCTTTAGTAGTGGTATGGCTAAGGACTGCACCATGGGTTGCCATCTCCAGTCACTGTTTTGTCACTTCCAAGGAGGTATCCCCATTTGTGTAAACACTGGGGCCACAAACTCTAAGCCCTTAAGAAAGTTAAGTCTACTTGGGAAGACAAAATACAATCTGTGTAACATAAAACTGTGATGATTATGCTGTTTCTCAAGTTTTCTATTAGGGAAAAAGGATGGCTCCATATATGAATTTGCAAGACACTGTGCATTTATATTATTGGAGCATCTTATTTTTGTTATATAACTCCCTGGAAACTGTGACTCTCTCCCCTGCCCACCCAGTTTAATACTATACTAAAGTGAAATCATGGTTAAAATTATACCGTTTGACAGTCATAAAGTAATTTTAGTGTTGCTTATGTTTTCACTTATGTTGCCTACATTTTCAGAAAAGAATATACAGTTAACAGTGATACTCCTAAGATTCTTTTTCCTCTTTCATCTGTGTCTCTCTTTCATCTCTTCACCACACAATTTCCCTGGTGTCCCTCCCCACTAAGCTTCTCCATAAACCTGCCTCTGGCTAGAGCTCATACTTGTGCTGGTCTTCTCTTCCTTGTTTTCTTCAAATGTTGCTTTAAAAGCCCAAAAGAAGTAATCATTCTAGAGAAGAACCCCCTTTGGCTGGTGGAAGAGGGAACCCAAGCTGCCAAATCCATAATTAATCACTCTTTACAGACCTGTGAAAGGGTTAGAAATATTCCTGCAGTGATAGTTTTGTCCTTTTGAGGTTTTCATGTATCATACTTTATCATATGTTTGCTATTATACATCTTGTGTGTTAATGGAATATATATAGAATATGACAGCAACTAAAGGGTAAGATTGGGGAGACACAGTGGGGTGGGCAGAGTGGCACCATCAGAGTCATGCAGGTAGTGCACTTCACAATGTGTGGAAGGAAACAGAACTGTGGCTGGAATTCAGGAAAAGCTGAGAAGTATGCAAAAGATCAGGTTGCTTAGCTTTTATGTAGTCTAAGAAACCACCACTTATTATTATTATTATATTTTAATTTTAGGATGATGTGTTAAAAATGGGTTTAGTGACTACCTTGAGAGGCAACTTGAGGGAAATGTATCAGCTGTCAACAATCCCAGCCAAGGCCTGCAGCTTGAGACAGAGGAGAAGCAGAGAACTGACAGAGGTTGCAGTTGCCTCTGGGCTGCATAGGACTGCCAGAGGCCAACTTGAGAGTTCAGCACTTCTGAGAGAGACCATGAGACAACAGGGGTGTGGCAGTGGAGGTCAGACCCCTAGGTGGGAAGAAAAGACAAAACAGTGAGGAGACACTGGGTCAACCCACAGGAGAAGCCACACTATGGTGTGCAATCACCTCTCAGCATGTCAAGGGTTCCATTATATCTGGGGGGAGTGTCAAAATAAACCTGCAGTCCCTGGAGGTCTCAGTCTCTTGGACTAAATAACCAGGAGTTACTGAACACCATTGCAGAAAACAATCAGAAAGATATAACCAAATCATTCAATTCAGAGTCCCAGCAATACAAACAGAGTGTGTCAAGAAGGGATTAAGATAGCCAACATGAAGCAGCTAGAGTGAGTTTCTCCTACAGAGTAAACCAAGATAGTATTTCCTCAGCACTCAGAGAGGAACAGATATAGTAGCATGCCCCATGAGTCTCCAAATAACCATGATAATAACCACTTAGAGCAAAGAAGAAGAAAAAAAAATCTACTGGCCTGGGCTGGAACTGACTAGACTCTTGCCTACAGTACCACAGTCCACCACAGCCTCTAGACACAGTGAAGAAGGTGAGTGAGAGGAACTCAGGAGTTTGGTGTTCCTGCCATGAACCTGCAGGGCCCTCTGAGCCTTGTGGAACTCCAGTCCCTCACAAGAAACTGCCTTATTCACAGACATGCTCTGCCATGGAGTGGTGCAGGAAAAAAGCCTTGAGCAGGACCAGACACTATTTCCCAGGAACTCAACCTTCGCAGGGTGGAGTGGTTATTTTCCAGCTGGTGTGGGAGAGAACAGGCCCCAAAAGCAAACTCTGCAGATGCAGACAGTTCCTGACTGGGCAGGTAGCCTGAGAACGCCCAAAGTCCTCAGGGTTGCTACACCTTGTCATTCAGATCATAGATTGGCTGAGGCCAGGGCAGAAGCTGGGTGGGATGCATTGCCATAGCAACCCCACCCCTTGTGAGCTCTTCTGTGCCTGCTCTGAACAACAGTGTTACCCCAGTGGCCTGGGACTTCCTTCTAATCCCCACTGGGTTAGCTAAGAGTGCACACGTGTGGGGTGCTTCAACTCCTTTCCTCTGCACCCTGCACAAAGAGAGAAAAACTTGGGAAAAAATAGAGAGAACTTGGGAAGTTCCCAGAGTCCTGCCCTCAACCTAGGCTGGCTGGGCATTTCCTTGGAGCAATACTTGCCAAGGAGAAACCCTACAGATGCCATCACAGCTGACTTTCTCTCACAAGCACCACCGCTTGACCAGAGGTCAGCAGTACAACCCACCACACTGGATACAATACCTCAGCTTTTGGGAAGGTCTGATCTCAAACACCAGCTAACAACACTTTCCAAGATGCTCCAGCCACTCAGGACACCTTAAACCAGTGCAGGTACACAGCACAGAGCTGCCACGTCTGGCAATTGAAAAACTCATCACACCAAGGCTATATATATTCAAGGTAATCCCACAGTGCCTACATCAACCCCCTGCCAATCTCAAATAAGAAGAAATTATCTAGCCAGGCTCGGTGACCCAGCCTATAATCCCATGCCTTTGGGAGGCTGAGGTGAGTGGATTGCCTGAGCCCACGGGTTCAAGACCTGCCTGGGCAGCGAGACCTCATCTCTACAATAAATAAAAAAATTAGCCGGGCGTGGTAGTACGTGCCTGTAATTCCGGCTACTCGGAAGGCTGAGGCAGAAGGATCGCTGGAGCCCAGCAGGTCAAGGCTGCGGTGGCCGGGAGCGGTCACTGCACTCCAGTCTGGACGACAGAGTGAGACTCCAACTCAAAAAAAAAAAGAAGAAGAAGAAGAAATTATCTGCCCAAATGAGAAGAAACCAGAAAAATATAATTCTGGCAATATAAAAAAACAGTTCTCCATCACCCCCAAACAACCACACCAGCTCTTTTTTTTTAAACCAGGATTTATTGAGAGGTCAGAAAAGCTCTCAGAGTGGGAGGAAACCAAGGGGATTGCTCAAGACCATGCCAACTCTTAAGCAACAAACCCTAACCAAAATGAAATTCCAGATATAGAATTCAAAAGGTGTGTTACAAAATTGATCACTGAACTTTAGGAGAAAATTGAAAACCAAAGAAATTTTTAAAAAGATTCAAGACATGAATGATAAATTCTCCAAAAAGATAAACAGCTTTAAAAAAAGAAGAAGAAGAAAAGCTGAAATTCTGGAAATGAAAGAAACATTTAGGAAAGTACAATGCAGTGGAAAGTTTTAACAGTAGACTAGAACAAATAGAAGAAAGGACCTCAGAGCATAAAAACAAAGTTTTTGAATTAACCCAATCAGAAAACAATAAAGAAAAAAGAATCAAGAGACCAGAATAAAGTCTCCAAGAAATATGGGTTTATGTAAAATGTTCAAACCTGCCTGGTGCAGTGGCTCATGTCTATAATCCCAGCATTTTGGGAGGTGGAGGCAAGACGATTGCCTGAACTCAAGGGTTCAAGACCAGCCTGAGCAACATGCTGTGACCTTGTCTCTACAATAAATCAAAAAATAAAAATCAGCCAGGTACGGTGGTGCATGCTTGTGGTTCCAGCTACTCAGAAGGCCTGAGGCAGAAGGATCACTTGAGCCCAGCAGGTCAAGGCTGCAGTGGCTGTGAGCATACCACTGCACTCCAGAGACTCCAACTCAAAAAAAGTTCAAACCTTAGACTCATAGGTGTTCCTGAGATAGAAGAGAAAGCAACAGGTTTGGAAACCCTATTTGAGGGAATAATGAAGGAAAACTTGCATGGCCTTGCCAGAGATCTAAACATCCAGATTCAAGAAGTGCAAAAAGTCCCCCAGAAGATTCATTGCAAAATGGTCATCCCCAAGGTATATAGTCATCTGGCCATGCAAAGTTAATGTGAAGGAAATAATCTTAAGAAAAATGAGACAAAGCATAAAATAACGTACAAAGGTAAACCTATCAGACTAACAGCAGACTTCTCAGAAGTTCTACAAACCAGAAGGGAGTGGAATCCCATCTTCAATCTCCTCAAGCAGGATAACTGTCAGCCAAGGATTGTGTATCTTGCAAAGCTAAGTTTCATAAATGAAGGAGAAATGAAGTCCTTTGCAGACAAGCAAATGCTGAGGGAATTTATCATAATTAGACTGTTTCTACAAGAAATACTCAAAGGAATTCTAAACACTGAAACAAGGGGTTGAAATACACCAGTAGAAAAATGCTGGAAATTATAAAGTTCAAAAGTCTTTTCTACACCAACAAAATAGAGAAAATAAATAAAGTAGCCAGATAACAACCAGTATGATAAATAGTATATATCATTATTAACTCTAAACATAAATGGTCACAGTACCTCACTAAAAAGATATAGACTGGCAGAATGGTTTACAAAACAAAAACGCAACCCAAATATCTGCTACCTTCAAGAGATCCACACTAACTGACAAAGACTCCTATAGACTCAAGGTAGAGGAGTGGGGAAATATATACCACACAAATGGAAACCAAAAACAAGCAGTAATAACCATTCTCATATCAGATAAAATAGACTTTAAATTAACAACAGTAAAGAAAGACAAATATAGCTATTAATAATGATAAAGGACTCAATCCAATGAGATGACATAACAATTTTAAATATATATGAACCTAACACCACAGCCCCCAGCTTTATAAAACAAATTCTACCAGACCTAAAAAAAAAAAAAGAAGAAGAGATAGCAATGCAATAATAGTGGGAGACTTTAACACTCCACTGACAGCAATATGCATATTATCAAGGCAGAAAGTCAACAAACATTGGTGCTAAACAGGACTTTAGAGGAAATGAAACTAACAGACATCTACAGAACATTCCATCCCAAAACTACAGAATATATATTTTTCCAATCAGCACATGGAATATTCTCCAAGATACATCATATGATAGGCCACAAATCAAGTCTTAATAAATTTTAAAAAGTCGAAATTGTATCAAGCAACTTCTCAGAACACAGTAGAATAAAACTAGAAATTAACTACAAGAGGAATTCACAAATTCAAACAAAAACATAGAAGTTAAACAGTTTGCTCCTGAATGATCCTTGGGTCAACAGTGAAATCAAGATGGACATTTTAAAATTTCTTGAAATGAATGACAACAATGAAACAAGCTATCAAAACCTCTGGGAAACAGCCAAACTCTGCTCAGAGGAAAATATGCAACACTTAGGGACTACATTAATAAAATTGAAAGATTCTATATTGACAACCTAATATCACACATTAAGGAATTAGAAAAACACAAACAAACCAAACTCAAAGCTAGTAGAAGAAAAGGAATAATGAAGATTACAGCAGAACTGAATGAAATTGAAATTTAAAAAATACAAAGGATCAATGAAACAAAAAAAAATGGTTCTTCGAAAAGATAAACAAAATTGATAGACCACTAGCCAGACAAATAAATGAAGAGAGAAAACTCAAATTAGCTCAATCAGAAATGAAAAAGGAGACTTTACAACTGAGACAATAGAAATTCAAAAGATAATTTGAGACTATTATGAACACCTCTATGCAAACAAACTAGAAAATTTAGAGGAAATGGATGCATTATTGGAAACATACAACCCCCCAACCTTGAATCAGGAAGAAATAGAAACCCTGAACAGATCAATAATGAGTAGCAAGATTGAAACAGTAATTAGAAGTCTCCCAATAAAAAAAGAGTCCAGGAACTGATGGACTCACAGCTGAATTCTACCAGACTTTCAAAGAATTGATACCAATTTTACTGAAGTAATAATACAAGATTGAAGAGGAGGGAATTATCCCTAACTCACTTTATGAAGCCAGTATCACTCTGATACCAAAGCCAGGAAAAGACACATCAAAAAAAGAAAACTACAAACCAATATCCCTTATGAACATAAACACAAAAATTCTCAACAAAATATTAGCAAGCCAAATTTAATATCACATAAAGAAAATAACACATCACAGCCAAGTGGGTTTTATTCCAGGGATAGAAGAGTGGTTCAACATATTCAAGCCAAGAAGCATGATCCACTACATAAATAGAATTAAAAACAAAAATCATATGACCGTTACAATAGACACAGAAAAAGCATTTGATAAATCCAGCATCCCTTCATAATAAAAACCCTCAGCAAAATAGGTATAGAGAGAACATTCCTCAAAATCATAAAAGCAATATACTGCAAACCTACAGTCACTGTCACCCTGAATGGAGAAAAGTTGAACACATTCTCCCTCAGAACTGGAAAAAGGCAAGGATGCCCACTTTCACCACTACTACTCAACATAGTACTGGAAGTCCTAGCCAGAGCAATCAGGCAAGACAAAGAAATAAAGAGTATCCAAATTGGAAAAGAAGAAATCAAACTATGCCTGTATGCTGACAATATGATCTTATACCCAGAGAAACCTAAAGACTCTTCCAAAAGACTCCTAGACTTGATAAATGAATCTGGTAAAGTTTCAGGATGCAAAATGAACATACACAAATCCATGGCCCTGCTGCACAGCAATAGCAACCAAGCTGAGAATCAAATCAAGAACATAATTCCATTTACAGTAGCAGCCCAAAAACTAAGATTCCTAGGAATACATTTGACAAAGAAGGTGAAAGATCTCCACAAGGTGAACTACAAAACTCTGATTAAATAAATTGGAGAAGACACAGACAAATGGAAAAACATCCCATGTTCATGGATTGGAAGAATCAACATTAGTAAAATGACCATATTACCCAAAGTAATCTACAGATTCAATGCAATCTCTATCAAACTACCATTTTTCACAGTATTAGAAAAAAAATCCTGAAATTCATATGAAACAAAAAAGAACCAGAATAGCCAAAACAATCCTCAGCAAAAAGTACAAAACTGGAGGCATCACATTACCTGACTTCAAATTATGCTACAAGCCTGTAGTAACCAAACATCATGGTAATGGTACAAGAGCAGACACATGGACCAGTGGAACAGAATAGAGAATTTAGAAATAAACCCAAATACCTATAACCAACTGATCTTTGTTTGACAAAACAGACAAAAACATGCATTGGGGAAAGAACACCCTATTCAACAAATGGTGCTTGGAAAATTGGATAGCTACATGCAGATAAATGAAACTTGATCCCTATCTCTCCCCACATATACAAATTAAGATGGATTAAAGGCTTAAATGTCAGACCAGAAACTGTAAGAATCCTAGAAGAAAACCTAGGAAAAATTATGGATATTGGCCTAGGCAAAGAATTTATGGCTAAAACCCCAAAGGAAAATATAACAAAAACAAAAATAAATAAGTGGAACTTAATTAAACTAAAAAAAAAAGTTTCTACACAGCAAAAGAAATAATCAACAGAACAAACAGGCAACCTACAGAATGGGAGAAGATATTTGCAAACTATATATCTGACAAAGGACTAACCATCCAGAATCTACAAAGAACTCAAACAAATCAGCAAGACAAAAGCAAATAACCCCATTAAAAAGTGGGCAAATGACAAGAACAGGCATCTCACACACACACACAAAAATAGACAAACGGCCAACAAACCTCTGGAAAAATGCTCAACATCACTCATAATCAGGGAAATGCAACTTAAAACCACAATGAAATACCACCTTACACCAGTCAGAATGGCTATTATTAAAAATCAAAAATAATAGATACTGGCACCAATGCAGAGAAAAGGGAACACTTATACACTGTTGGTGAGAGTGTAAATTAGTATAACCTCTATGGAAATCAGTATGGATATTACTCAAAGAATTAAAAGTAGGTCTACTATTTGATCCAGCAATCCCACTACTAGGTATCTACCCTAAGAAGCAGAGGTTGTTATATAACAAAGACACCAGCACCTGCATGTTCATTGCAGCACAATACACAATTCACAATTGCAAAAATGTAGAATCAACCTAAAGATCCACCAACCAATTAGTGGATAATGAAAAGATTTTATTTTATATATATAATGGAATACTATGCAGTCATAAAAAAGAATGAAATCACATCCTTTGCAGCAACATGGATGGAGCAGGAGATCATCCTAAGTAAACTGACTCAAAAACAGAAAACCAAATGCCACACATTCTCACTCATATGTGGGAGCTAAAAGGTCACAGAGGTGGAAATAATAGACACCGAGAACACCAAGAAGGGCAAAGCGGGGATGGGAGTTAGGGGTCAAAAAGGACCTATAGAGCATAGTGTTTACTATCTGGGGAATGCACCACCTGAGACCCAATTCCCACCCCTACATAATATATTCATGTTGCGAACACACATATATACCCTCTGAATCTAAAATTTTTTAAAAATCAGAAATTAAAATTAATAATAATAAAAATAAAAGATAGTGCCAGCTTCTAGTCAGATATATATCAGATTCTCCCAATGAGAGGAAAACAAATAAATTGTCAAGGCCCCACCAATCCACACTTAGACTTTTCTGGATTTGACTTGAGTTGCCAAGTCAGTGAGAATACAAACAGATATACTTGCCTCTCTTACCTACTCTGCTGGAGGCCTGCTAGGGACTGGGCTGACCTCTGGGGACCCAGATCTAGATGTGAAGGCTCCATCCCTGCCCACCAAGGCTCTCACATGACACTAGAGGGTACCAGAGCATACTTCTTACTGTGCCTTGTGTGAAATGAGAAGCCCCAACCCAGCTTTGGGGCAAGGACTTGGTCGCCTCCAAGTTGCAAAAACTTGGCCAGTTGGGAAGGAAGGATTGGACTTGGGGGCCAGGTGGCAGGAAAAACATCTGAAAAGGCACGAGGGCAGGTGGGAGGGTGGGGGTGAGGAGATAGGTGAGATAGAATTGGAAAAGAAAAGTTTCAGGGAAGGCGCCAGGATCAGAAGTTCTAAGTCGTTTAGACCGAAGCCTACAGAGTAGTACACAGAGCTGTTGAAATGCTTTAAGTAGAAAAAAATATCTTGATTAGACGTGCATTCTAAAAATTTCATCCTAGCAGCAGTGTGGAGAGTGGATGGTAGGCTGCCGACACCGGAGGCCTAAGCCCACCAAGAAACTATGGCATAAGCACAGGTGAAACATAAGGAGCATTTTGAATGAAAAAAAAAATGGAGGAGGCTGAATGAGAAAGAGGCTTAGGAGGTTAGATCAGCATGGTTTGGTGAGGGACTAGATGTGTGCATAGGGGAGAGGTGAGGGGTGGAGGGAAAATCGGCTGCCTCTATAGCACACCATCTAAGACGAAGAAGACAGAAGAGGACTAATTTAGGGAATTAAGAGGCTGAGTTCAGGCTGAAGCATCTGCAGGACTGGAAAGGGGCGGAAGGCAGTTTCCTGGACATGAAGTGCTCAGGAGAAGGTCCTGGCTTTGAAAGAGAGATGGGAAAGGAGCAAGCAGGTGGTGCCTGAAGTGAGACTGTAGACAACTGTTTGGGGAGAGCATGGTATTTCTCAAAGTGTGACCTGCTGAAGACTCCAGGAGATTCACTGGGGGTGGTGGGTAAGTACAAATTCCACAGGCAAGAGCTTTTATTGTCAATAAGCGTGCCATGTAATTCTGATATACTCATAAGTGTGAAGATGCCTGGTACAGTCTGCGAGGAGAGTTAAGGGTAGAATCCCAAGGAAGAACAAGAGGAAAACGAAGAAGGGAAAGAGAGGTAATTGAGCATGGTAGGTTAAGAATGGCCACAAGGCCAGGTTCAGTGGCTCAGCCTGTAATCCCACACTTTGGGAGGCTGAGGTGAGTGGATTGCCTGAGCCCATGGGTTCAAGACCCGCCTGGGCAACTTGGCGAGACCTCATCTCTACAATAAATCAAAAAAAATTAGCCGGGCATGGTAGCGCACACCTGTAGTTCCAGCTACTTGGAAGATTGAGGCAGAAGGATCGCCGGAGCCCAGCAGATCGAGGCTGCAGTGGCCGGGAGTGGTCACTGCACTCCAGTCTGGGCGACTGAGTAAGACTCTAACTCAAAAAAAAAAAAAAAAAAGAATGGCCAGAAATTCCTTGACACTCCTCCCATCGTGAGGCAGGCCCATATTCTCCCTCCTCAAGACTGAGCTTGTTTTCATACTGAAGTAATGTGCCAGCTTCCAGTCCATTCCTCAAGATTCTGAAAGTTTCCACTCACTACCTCTTGAGGTACTCATTCTTGGAGCCCTGAGACAGCTGTTCTGGGTGAAGCCCAGGCTAGCCACGTGCAGGGCTGCATGGAGAGAGCATGCCAGCCAGCCCAATGGTTCCAGCCATCCCCACCCAGGCAAGAGGCCACATCAGAGGTCCAGCCTCAGCTGCTGTCCATCACAACTGCATTTGAGACCCCAAGAGAGCCACCCAGCTGAACCCACACCTCACAGAACTTCGAGAAATAATAATAAAGTGCTGTTGTAAGTTGTCAAGTTTTGGGTTGATGCAACGGTAGTAACCAGAACATCAGGGAAACCAAAAAAGAGGAAGTCAGCGGAGGAGAAACCATCAGATGTTGTCCACACGACCCGCTGAGCACCTGCTCAGCTGACCTGTTGAGTCATGGAAATGGTCTAGAGTGCATCTGTCAGGTGTGGCCACATGGCAGCTGTGGTCTTTGACAAAATAATTCAGGGAGCTGATGAGAAAGATTGCGGACCAACAGTAGGGTGATCAGTACCTCCTGGTTTGCTGGAACTCTCCTGGTTTTGGCCCTCAAACTAGTCCCGTGTCCCAGGAAACTGCTCAGAACTGGATGCCCTGGAGTGGCGGGTGACCTTCTGGTGAGTCTGTACGATGAAGAAGATGCAAAAGGAATAAAGCAGTCCCCTAAAATGGCTGACCGTGAGCATGGTTCTGAGAAGGTAGCAGCATGAGGAACAGAACCAAAAGGAGGATTTTAAAGATCAGGGTGAGCTTGAACATGTTTATATACGGAGTGGAATGAGCTGTGAAAATAAGAACTCTCATTATTTAGTGCTTACAGGTGTCCAACGTCTTAGCAAGGATGTTACATCCTTTTATTCCATGCTGACAAGAATACCATGGGGTGGGCACCATGAGTTGGGCGCCATCACTATTGTATTTGATGAGAAAACTTATTTCCCTGAGAGACATGGTAGCTTGCCTGAGGTTCAGAGCTAGTATGTGGTGGAGATGGGACTTGAGCTGGGATTATCTGATGTGCGTAGTAGCACTGTGGGAGAGTATGGGAATGTTGGAGATGTGGGATGTAGAAGGGCAGTTTGATAGGCCCATGAGAAGTCAGAAGGGAACAGGATTCACAGAAGAGTGATGAGGTCAAACATTCCTAGAAACCCTTGACCACCAAGGGACGGGATGACCAGAAGTGTGGGTGTGACTGGTGTCAAGTACAGGGCAGGTGTCAAGGGAGGAAGAGATGGGAAGAAATGTACTTCTGCTAAACACTCTACCCCTTTTCACTCTACCCACAAGAAGGGAAATAAGAAGAAATTGGAAGAACTCAAGAGTGATTTCACCTACGCAGACATGGTAGTGTAGAATTAGAAATCTAAAAAAAAGAAAAGGTGATCTTCTCAAAGCCACTCGACACACAAAATGAAACTCCTTTGCTCAAAATCAGACACATGGAGCTAGAAACCTCAGCCAGGGTTGCTGAAGCCTTCCCTATCTCTGTCCCCAGAGAAGGCTTTCAACAACATAAGAAAAAGACTGTTATGCCCGTTTTGATCTTCACGAGATGGCCTGTTGCAGGTGAGGGTGGCAAGAGGCCAAATTTGGCAGCAAGAATATGGGGCAGACAAGGGACACTGACCTAACTAGGATGCTGTGTCTGGACCTGCAGCCAGCTGGGTGAGGCAGTGTCTAAAGGGTATGGCAAGCTGATCACCACGGTGTCCAATTAGACAGACAGACACAGCAGATGGGAACCAAGGTGGCTGCGGTCATTTCAGGAGGATGGCTTGTGCTCATCCCTGGGATCTATATGTGGGCTACAAGATCCAATCCCTGGGCTGCTGTCTAAGGCTACTGCCCTGAGTAGAGGAATAATATTCATAATACCAGCAGCCAGATTTTTCTGAGCTCTCCCCACATGCCTGGCATCATGCTGATTACCTTGAATATATTGCCCCATTTAATCTTTATGAAAACCCTAGAGGACAGATATTATTAGTTTCCCTTTTTGTTGATGAGGAACCTGTGGCACAGGAAGATAATGCAATTGATCTCATATCAATATGTACAGTTAACAAACGAATGATGGGACCAGGATGTGCTCCAAGGTGGCCTGCTTTCAGAGGCTGTCTTTTATCCACCGTGAAATCCTGATAAGTAGGCCCGTAGGGCTCCCACTACTAAGATGGAAGAACAGTGAAAATTTTTGGTCCCAAGGAGGGTTGGTCCTGGCTTATACACTGAATTGAATTTGAAGAAGGAGTCATTCCTGGAGTCTTTGCTTTTCTAGTGTGATTGACAAGGAAATTATTTGGTAATCAGAGTGAGAAGACAGACATCATGGGGGTATCAAATCCATGACAACAGGATATGGTGGTAAAAACAAATGGAAGGAAGGTCAAGATAGTTAATATACAGCCTCCCTTCCATATGGATGATTTCAAGTGGGACGTTCAGTATACCCCGCCATGAAAAACTGTTGAAACGGTCACATTGAAAGACAGAGGCTACCCAGGATTTCAATTACTTCCTCACACATAAATCCAGAATCTCCTCCATTTTTACATGTTTGTTATATATGTATGGATTCCATTTGTGTATGCCTTTCTAAAAGTATTACTTATTCTCTACATAAAATTTGAAGAAAAGATCAAAGTAAAAATCATCCATCAGACTTAGAGCCTATAATACTGAGTGATCTTTCACAGAAACAAAGAACTGAGTATCACATGTTCTTACTCATAAGCAGACCTTGAACAATCATCGTAATACTATAACAAAAGGATTGCCCGTAGTGGGAAACTGCCGGGAGTGGGGCAGGGAAGCGGAATTGGCAGTAGTGGGAGTCTGCCTGGGGAAGGGGATGCACACCTCATTACCAGGGGTACCTGCATAATGAACATGCATATACCTAACCCTGAATTGTACTCCACATCTTTAAAATAAAAAAATTAAAAGTTAAAAAAAAAAATCATCCAGCCGGGCTCAGTGGCTCAGCCTGTAGTCCCAGCGCTTTGGGAGGCTGAGGTGAGTGGATTGCCTGAGCCCACAGGTTCGAGACCCACCTGTGCTAATTGGCGAGACCTCATCTTTACAATAAAATCAAAAAAATTAGCCGGGCGTGGTAGTGCACGCCTGTAGTTCCAGCTACTTGGAAGGCTGAGGCTGAAGGATCACCGGAGCCCAGCCTTCCAAGGAGCGGCCACTGCACTCCAGTCTGGGTGACAGTAAGACTCCAACTCAAAAAAAAAAATCATCCATCATTTCAACCCCTAGATAACATTTTAAAACATTTTTTTCTTGCTAGTAGCACCCCCCCTTAAAGGGTTGAATAAATATGCATTTAGTTAATTAATGAATTAATTTAGCTAGTGCTTAGTATTACAGTGCAGAAAGCAAAAGACCTATGCCCAAGGACAACAGCCATTGTCTTACCTTTCCCACAAATGTCCCCAAGCCTAAAAAGTTGACTGCCCCTGATAAAGAAAGAGAGAAATATAGATGGAGGGAGGGGGTTAGGTAGTCTCTAGGTCAGACTCATGGCAAGAGAGTACCTCGAAAAAAGAACAGACTCAACTAACCCATCTAACTTATAAGAAGGAGATGGTGGAGAGGTACAGTCTTTGAAAACAGAGGACTCCGTTCTCTGATAAGTATGACTCAATCCACACTGGGAATCTGACCAATTAGTTTAGTAACTTCTCTGCCTCCATGGGAACTGGGAAGTGGATGCTAGAAAAGTGATGGGAAGCAGGAATTTTTCCTTTTCCACTTCATTCCCAACTTAGACTTCTCTCATCTGACCCACTGAATCTTTCAGCCAAGTCGATGGTTGTGCATAGCTGCAGCTGTCCTTGAAAAGAACCGGGGTCCACAGAGCTTCAGGAAGTCCTGCCCACGTGCCGTGTGTGCTTTCCCAGGTACTTTTCACGGCTCCTGTGCAACTTATCTACCTGGGGCCAGTTCAAGGGTCACCCCCAGGACATTCTGATATCACCCAAAACTGGCCTTCTGTCAACTGTAAGGCCATTGTCAAAAATACCAGCTACATTGTCCGTACTAGCTTGGAACAACCTCTCTGAAAGGAGTTCAAAGTCCAAAGCATATAAAAATGTACAAGACCCTAGCAAAATGTTATTATCTCATGTATCCCACTTTTCCAAAATTCCAGAGTCAATATAGTACCCAATAATATTGCAAAACCCACAAAATTTAGGCACAAACAACTCCTCATTCATTGTAGCACCTGCTAATCTAAGCCCTGTTTTCTTCTTTCCAAGCAAAACCAGAGTTTGCAGAACCTGATCCATATTTAACCCTACAGTGCTATTGCCAGCTGTGTCACCTAAGGGAACTGGACAGACAAAAAGCAGAAAAAAAGAAGGAGAAACTCATCTTTGTTTCATCATCACCAAAATTAACACTAGTTTGAGAGGAGACCCAAAAAAAACCCGGAACTAAGTTTTTGGTGGTGGGTCCCTTATAGCACAGGCTTTCTTCATTAGGTAAGTGTTCAAGGAACCCATCAGCATCAGTGTACCAGCTAGTGTTGTTGTCAGAGGCTGTGTTCAGCCTCAGTGATTTTTTGTTTGTTTTTTGAGATTCTTTCAATACGTTTGCCTATTTCATGATGGGTGATTTACGAACACACCTGCCCATACCATGCGGAGTGTCCAGGAGTTTTTGACCAAAAATGATTTGACAACCATGCCCCACCCTCCCTATTTACCTGATCTTGCCCCAAGCAACTTTTTTTGTTTCCCCATAAAAAAGTCCTCAAAGGGAAACATTTTGCTGAAGAGGTAAAACAAAAAATGGCGGAAGCACTAAAAGACATCAAAATTGATAAGTTCAAAAAGCATCTTTATAGGTGTATTGCACCAAATGGTACCTGAAGTTTAAACATGTAAAAATAAATACACAATTTTTGATAAATAAATTCTGGCTTGGGGGGGTTCTTCCTCATATCTTCTAGGTTACCTAAGGCCTATAAACCTAAAACTCAAACCAGATAACTTCCAAAATAAGGGAGAAATTGTGTCATTCTGCTTCCTATATCTTTTGGGGAAAAAATATAGTTATAAATAATGCACTATCAATTTCATATGGAATATGAAACATTCCTATCTTTTTTTTTTTTTGAGTTGAAGTCTCACTTTGTCACCCAGGCCGCAGCTTTGACCTGCTGGGCTCAGGCAATCCTTCTGCTTCAGCCTTCCAAGTAGCTGGAACTACAAGTACACACTACCATGCCTGGCTAATTTTTTTGATTTGTTGTAGAGATAAGGTCTTGCCAAGTTGTCCAGGCTGGTCTCAAACCCCTGAGCTCAGGCAATCCTCTTGCCTCGGCCTCCCAAACTGCTGGGATTACAGGCTTGAGCCACCATTCCCAGCCAAAACTCCTATCTTTATAAAAAGTCTAGAAATGTGCACACATAGACTCAACCTTTTCCTAGTATGTATGTAAAGCCTTTTCATCTCAATCAATCTCTCTCTCTTTCTCCCCTCTCTCCTCCCTGCTCTCTCTGCTCTCTCCCCCATCTTCCTCTCCCTCTCTCTCCCTCATGTCACCCTTTTGGTATTTACCCCTGAAAAAAGAGGTTTATTTTGCAATGCAAGTTTTCTATAACACAAAGCATTAATTTCTAGTGAAAATTAAACTTTTAAGGCCTGGCTAACCGTTTAACAATGAAAAGGATAAGTATTAAAAGAATATGAAGAGCCGGGCTCGGTGGCTCAGCCTGTAATCCCGCGCCTTTGGGAGGCTGAGGTGAGTGGATTGCCTGAGCCCGCGGGTTCAAGACCCGCCTGGGCAGTGAGACCTCATCTCTACAATAAATCAAAAAATCAACTGGGCATGGTAGCGCATGCCTGTAATTCCGGCTACTCGGAAGGCTGAGGCGGAAGGATCGCCGGAGCCCAGCAGGTCGAGGCTGCGGTGGCCGGGAGCGGCCACTGCACTCCAGTCTGGGTGACAGTGAGACTCCAACTCAAAAAAAAAAAAAAAAAAAGAATATGAAATATTTTTCAGAGGGGGAAAAGTGGATTATGCATCAATTCTTTTTAAACAATCAATAAATAGAAGGAAAAAGGCAAAAAGAGTATGGGAACATGGGGGGAAAGTAGTCAAAATAATCTATAAATGGGACCCACCTTTTCTACTGTTTAATCTCTCAAATTGGCAAAAAATACATTTCCAGCAAACTCAATATAAATAACAAACAGTAAAATGTCAGAACCAGTTAAAAGGAAGTCTGGATACTTGACACAGGCAGTGACTTTGGTAGCCTTACAACCTCACTGCTATAGACTAATGTTTGTGCCTTCCCAACCTGAATTCATATGTGGAAGCCCTAATCCCCAATGTGATGATATCTGAAAGTGGGACCTTTGTGAGGTAATTAGCTTGGTTTAGGTCATGAGAACGGGCCCTCATAATGGAACTAATGTCTTTATAAAAAGAGAGATGCATGATCTTTCTGCCATGTGACGGCACAAGCAAGAAGGCAGCCATCTGTAAACCAGGAAGAGAGCCCTCACCAGGAACCAAAATCACCCACCTTGATCTTCGACTTTATAGCCTTCAGAACTGTGAGTAATAAATATTTGCTGTACAAGCTACCCAGTCTGTGATTTTTTTTTCTAGCAGCCCGAACTGACTCAGAACCCACAAAGCAAATCCTTGTAAGATTCTGACTCTCAAAAGAAGATCCAACATCTGGCCAGGCTCGGAGGCTCAGCCTGTAATCCCAGCACTTTGGGAGGCCGAGGCGAGTGGATTACCTGAACCCACGGGTTCGAGACCCACCCGGTAACTTAGCGAGCTCTCATCTCTACAATAAATCAAAAAATTAGCCAGGCGTGGTAGCACACGCCTGTAGTTCCAGCTACTTGAAGGCTAAGACGGAAGGATCGTCAGAGCCCAGCAGGTCGAGGCTGCAGTGGCCAGGAACGTGCCACTGCACTCCAATCTGGGTGACAGAGCAAGACTCCAACTCAAAAAAAAAAAGAAAGAAAGAAAAGAAGTCCAGCATCCTTCCCAGGGCTCTGTGCAGGGCAAGACTTTTTTCTTCAACTGCTGGCTCTGGCTCCATTTCTGTTGGCCCAGTCCCTGCAGCACCCTCTATCTGCACTTCTGTGGGAGAGTAAAAGGAAGAATGTGATGAACTGTGCTACTGTCAAGAACTGAGGGCAGGAAGGGAGGCTGAGAAATCCGAAACACATCTAAAGGATCAGAAACCCTCAGACAGAATGTAAGATTCCACAGATGGAAGATGATAGCGAGAAGCTTATGAGAAACTCCAAACTGGCAAGGAGGCACCAAGCTAAGCTAAATACACAGTGAAAAGAATTTCATAAAGCCTCTGATTCCCACTACCTAGAGGATGTGAAGTAAGGAAATAGTTAACATCAGGATGTATGTATCTGATTAGGACCATTTTCTAATTAAGTATGCTTCCCTAGCTTGAACTAAAGAACCCCCACGAACACCTCCCACACAAGCAACAGCTTCTCCCCACCTCTCCCACCTGGCATGTCCATCCAGGACAGTTTGTGGTCATTTGATACAAACTCATCTCTGAACCTGCCCAGAAAAATGTGTTTCAGAGCCTTAAAGAGACATGTCTAGTTCAGCCAAGTGTCCTGTACATGCTGGACAACGTGTTATGGAAAAACACACACTATTTCCTGGGCGTTACAGGATGATATGTGCATGCACCTCATTTATCACTGTTTTCTCTAACAGTCTGACACTAACCTGCTCTGTTACAGCGTCTCAACATCTACAGATACTCTTCATAAGTGGCCTTCCTAAATCAGTCAGATAGTTAAGATCACTGCCTGCCATGAGGCAATGATTCCAACAAATTCCAAATCTACAAATATTCTATTTTCATGAAATCCTACATTAATGGAGCACAATGTTCCTTTTTTAGGAAAGAGAGCTGCTTGCTGTAAAGGCTGCATTCTGGGTGTCAGGGCTCCTATGAGGGCCCCAGCACCCAGTTACTGAACCCCAGGTCTGAATCAACTGCAGTGGGAAAAGCAGCTGCCAATTCAATATCCAGCATGTCAGATGGCCTGGCATTCTTATATGTGCTTTGAGTTGCCACGTTCCAGGTACCAGAGAGCCAGAACTGGTGGGTGGGCTCTCCTGAAGCGGGGAATTGCAGGCCCAAATGTTTCTTGCCGGCAAGATTCTCTTCCCAGAGAATGATTTAGCTCCACATACTGCTGACTAAGTTAGACCTGGCTGAGCATCAAATAGATGAGAAAATGTAGTGGTGTGTCCTATAGTCTAAGGGAAAATTGGGCAAGGAGAAGTACCCTCAGATGAAAAGGGAAATTGAGGGATAGAGAAGGCTTTTCCACTCTGATGGATTCCTGTAGCTGTTTGCCAAAGAAATCTACCCCTGGGGATTGCACAAGTTAGGCAACCTGTGAGGCAGGGCCAGCATCTCATTCACAGGATTAAGACGTGGTTCTCTATGTTACCCACCTCCAAGAGAGCCATTCCTGTAGACTTCTTCTGTGTGGGCAGTGCCCTGGAGCTAGTGACACATCAGTGCTGTTAATGAGGTCACAAGAATGTCTGGTGACATCTCAGAAAGGACATCTTGCCTTGTACTACCATTCCTCTAAGACCTGTGTATGGTCAAGGACATACTCAGGCAGCCCAAAGGATTGTTGTAGCCCTCTTAACCTCCTGAGTAGACATGGATTTGAACTCTGACTTTCTTCACCATGAAGTCTGTTTATCAGTTAGATCTTCTGAATTAGCCACCTGACTTTCATTCATGGTTCTCCTCTTGATACAGGCTTAGAAGGCAATGAATTGGTTTCCTCCATTTCATGAAATGGTGGACAGTACTGAGCCCTGTATATATTATATTTACATTATATTTTTCTAAATCATACATATCTATGATAAAGTTTAATATGTAAGTTAAGCACAGTAAGAAATTAACAGTAGCTAATAATAAAGTAGAAAAAATACAGCAATATGCTGTGATAAAAAATTATCTAAACTTATGAATTGTTTATTTCTAGAATTTTCCATTTAATATTTCTGGACCACAGTAGACCCCAGGTAACTGAAACCACAGAAGCAAAACTGAGGATAAGGGGGGACTATGGTATTCAAAGGCAACAAACCATTCCTTTAAAAGATCATGTTGAGATTTCATCTCCGCTCCACACACACTCAAAAGCACTGTCACTCATACATTTACACCTTTGTCCCAATATATCCTTGCATTTCTTGGCTCCGCTAACCTGAAAAAAGTTGGTTAATATCTAAGAAAAGTATATCCTTCCCAGAAAGGCCCATGAAGCACCCTCACAGGTGAAGAGCTGGCTCTGACATTTTTGATCAGCACAGGATATGGGAAAGGGTTTCCATTTGGCCCTTCTCCCTCCATCCCAGGTGCTATACTTTCTACTTTCTGTAATTTCTACTTTCTAGAGCTCTTCAATATGGTAGTCTGTCAACCTTACGGCCTTCTGATTTTTGTGTCCTTTCTGAATTCCATGCCACTCAGTCCTCCACCATCTGACCAGCCATGAACCTGACCTCTACTTGGACTGAAATGCAGAAACCTATTTTAGTAATACAGGATTAGGGTCTTCTGTGGCACAGAAAGGCACTAGACTTTGTGATGGTGTTACTTCCCCTCCTATGCTTGGCCTCAGAGACACTGCTAGGACACTTTACCCTTCCGCCTGAATGTTTGGGGGAGGCTTAGAGAGGACTCAGGGGTCTTCATCCAGGACGGAGGATTGCAGCATCAGCCCTGTGTGATGCCGTTTTCATTCATACCTACTTCTTATGCCTTCTATATCCCTTTTGACAAAAGATGCCAAACTCTAAAATATTGAAGATGGTTTATTCTGAGTCAAACGTGAGTGACCTTAGGCCTGTGACACCTGTCCCAGAAGGTCCTGAGAATGTGTGCCTGGGGTGCTTGAATTGCAGCTTGGTTATATACATTTTTAAAAGACAGAAATTACAAGAAACCATAAATCAGTGCATGTGAGATTTACATTGGTTAGGTCCAGGAAGGTAGAACATCTCTGAGTAGGAGCTCTCAGGTTCTTGGTGGGTTAAAAGATTTCCTGACTGGCAATGAGTAGCAAGAGTTATCTAAGGAGCCGGGCTTGGTGTCTCAGCCTGTAATCCCGCACCTTTGAGAGGCTGAGGTGAGTGGATTGCCTGAGCCCGCGGGTTCGAGACCCGCCTGGGCAGCAAGACCTCATCTCTACAATAAATCAAAAAATCAGCCGGGCGTGGTAGCGCATGCCTGTAATTCCGGCTACTCGGAAGGCTGAGGCAGAAGGATCGCCAGAGCCTAGCAGGTCGAGGCTGCGGTGGCCGGGAGCGGCCGCTGCACTCCAGTCTGGGCGACAGAGTGAGACTCCGACTCAAAAAAAAAAAAAAAGAGTTATCTAAGGAATTTTGGAAATGGTGAAGGATATGGGTGGCTTGTTGAGGAATGAGGATAGAGTCAAGTTTCTTGATATGTAGATGAAGCTTCACAGGTGGCAGATTTCAGAGAGAATAAGTGGTATGTCTTAAAAGGTGCCCAGAGTCTGGGAGTCCCCAAGTGACAACTTTACGGGGTCATAAAATACTTTGATTTCCTTCTTTTTCTGTTTTGTGATGTTATGCTAGAGTTAAGTTGAAAAGCTAGCCTCATTATACAGGGTTAATAAACCCATCTGATGAGTTTATGTAGGGTATGACTCCCTAGACCCCTTAGCTAAGAATTTAGACAAAGAAAAAGAAAAAAAAGTTCAGAGTTTAGTTCTCATCCCTCTTCAGGGATTTTTTTTTTTTTTTTTTTAGTATTTTCGAAGATTCAACTTTTGGTTTTCTTGATCCACTATGTATGTTTGTTTTCTGTTTAATGCTTTCTGCTCTTATTCTTATTTTTATCATTTCCTTCTTTCTACTTTCCTTGGGTTTAATTTGTTGTTCTTTTTCTAATTTCTTGAGATTGCTGCTTAGCTCGTTGATTTTTAGCCACTCTTCTCTAATGTATGCAATGAGACTGTCAATTTTCCTCGAAGCAGTTTTTATTTTGCTTTATTTTGGTACAATTCTTACTGAAGCACAACACACGCACAGAAAAGTGCACAAATTTAAGTGCAGAGCTCATGAATTTTTCAGAAAGGGAACTCTTTCACGTAAACAGCACTCAAATCAAGAAGCAGAGCTTTACTCACATTTTAATCCATTCTGTTTTTCTTCATCCTTCTCACACATCTGTGTTTCTGTCTGGGATCATTTTCCTTTTAAGAGGAGAGAGCTCCCTTTAGTATTTTTTTAGTGCAAGCTTACTGGTGATAAATTCCCTCAGTTTTTGTTTTTCTGAAAACATCACTATTTCACCTATACTTTTTAAGAACAATTTCAGGAGATACGTTGAATTCTAAGTTGGGTGTTATTTTCTTCAGCACTTAGGAATGTCATTTCTCTATCTTCTAAAAAGGAGGTTAGTCTTTTTGTCATTACTTTGACAAGAAGTCTTCTTTTTTTGTTCCCCTTCTGATGCTTATAAGACTTTTATCTTTGTCTTTAGATTTCAGCAGTTTAGACTATGTGCTTAGGATAGGTTTTGTTTTTATCCTGGGGTTTATCCTGAGGCTTATCTCCTCAAAAGTTACTTTTACAGCTTTCTCTAGAAATCCTGTCACATATAACATCATTGCATTGTGTTCTTATGTTCCTTTTTCTCTACCCTTTTTTCTTTCTCTTCACCTAGTATGACCCATCGTCTTTCAGTTTACTAACCCCCTTTTTGCTGAACCTGATCTGTTGCTAAACACACATATCATGCTCTTAATTCAGCTATTCTTTTTTTAATAATAAAATCTCCATTTGCTTCTTTTTTATTGGTTCTAATTTTCTGGCAAAATCTACACTTATTTATCCACTTTCCATATAAATCATAGCTTCTCTAAAGTTTTTACCAGATGACTTAACATCAGGATCCTATTTCATTTTTCTTGCTTCTGTCTATTGCAATACTTGGGTCATTTTCTATTAAATGCCATACACTGGGTGTGAAATATGGTAGATACTTTAGGTGACAGCATCTTCCCCTGGAGAGGGTTTGCCATTTCCTCAGCTGGGAAGGAGGGGTGCTGATGGCCTTAGCTCAATAAGAAGATGAGCTAAATGGAGTGCAGTCCAATTCTGGTAAACCACAGACTCCCTCTGGCTGGCCCCTGTTCCTTCTCCAGGGCTTTCAGCAGGAAGCCTCTCGCTGCCAGATCTCCTCAAAACCAAGAGATGGAAAATTTTGCCTCAACTTTTCAAATGTTTTCATGATTAGATTTTTAGTCTTTGACCTGAAAAGCTTCAGGATTCAGCAAATGTCTGAGGGGAAAACAGCTATGTTTTGACATCTCCAGTGCTGTCGCTCTGACACCAACCAGCTGGCCACCAGAGAAAAGGGGCTGTAGGTTATTGGTTCATCTCATCAGTCTCCCCATCATCCAGAACTTTTAGTTTTTTCCTCTTCCATTGCACTGCAGTGCCTTGCAACATTTTGTTTTCAAATTGGCTTCTCTAGTTAGCGGCAGGAGCATCAATCTGCTGCAACTACTCTAACCTAGCAGGAAGAGGAAGTCTCTAATTAGTTCTAGCTCCACATGCAATAGCCCTAGAGATCAGAAACTTTGACAGAGGTGGGGGGAGGGGAGTGACAGTAATCTGCACTAAAGTAGGAAACAAAATGCATTTCTTAGATTGTTTTTGAATTTGGAGATGGCACCTGAAATAAGAATTTCTCATAAATTGAAGTTACAGTGTCATTTCACATCATGGTTCATTTTTATCACTTTTTCTGTGGTGCCATATTTAAAAACATTAACATGGGATACATCCTTCTAGACTAAATAGGAGATTAGCCAAATCACACATAGTTCTTAATGTAAGAAAATCAGTTATTATAATTACTTCAAAAAAAAGTTGCAATTAACCAGTATTCATTCAAATAACCAGACAGTTCATAATTTAGTTATTAGAGGAAAAAGACGATCATATGGCAATGTGTATATGTCAGGCAAATGTGAAATACTTATAGATACAAACAACTCTGCTTATTCAAAATTTACGACTTAATTTTTCCAATGATTTTCAAATTTAATTTAATTTTAATTAATATAATCAGTCCATAATATAGCATTCTAAATCATAAAAACTTCAGGAAGTATAAATCCAAGTAAGATAACATCTGTACTAAATTACAAAATTTTGATCAATATTATATTCTGTAATACAATAAGATTATTTCTTTTGTTAGTCATCTTTTTTTCTTTTTCTTTTTAGAGACAGGATTTTGCTCTGTAACCCAGGCTGGAGTGCAGTGATACATTCATAGGTCACTACAATGTCAAACTCCTGGGTTCCAGTAGTCCTCCTGTCAGCCTTCTGAGTAGCTGGGACTAGGCGTGTGCCACCACACCCAGCTAATTTTTCGTTTTTCATAGAGCTGAGGTCTCACTGTGTTGCCCAGCTTGGTCTTGATGACTCTTGGGCTCAAGTGATCCTCCGGCCTCAGCCTCCCAAAATGCTAGGAGTACAAGCAGGAACCACCACACCTGGCCCATTTATTACTTTAATGATAATTTTACCACAAAATATCATCTGAATGGCAAAACACCATAATTTTTCAGGACTATTTATAGTAGAGCAAGAGTGTGTTTGTTGTTGTTCCTGTTATTGTTTTGGTACAACTTAATATGTCTTTTAAGGTTACATAATTTTCTCTGTTGGAATGAGTTCTTGGATAGAAGCTGCTAAAATTAAATGCAGCAGACAAACGTGTAAAAAAGGTGACTCTGCTTCCTTCTGGTGTTGATTCAAAACCAAAGTCTCATGCATAAGAAGCTTTAAATTCTACTTTAAGGAGATTCAACAGGCAGCATCAGTTTCAAATTACAATAAATTCTCCATTGTTAACTGTTTACATTTGTAGTGGAATTGTCAATGTTAGATGTCTCATCAATGGACATGAATTCCATTTATCCCCATTTATTTGGAAATCTTTCACCCTTCCTTTTGTTTTGATCAAAAGTCACAGCACCTCTCTAAGCTGCTTGTTTCTTGAAATCCATTTAGTTCGTATTTGTTTTATAAAAAGAAAAACAAATGAACATATTGCCATATAGGATCGAATAGAAAAGGACTTTAGGTTTTATACCATTGATACTGATTACTTATCCAAAATTACTGCTTTTGCTATTTCCTCTCACTAAAACTAAATGTTCTTCAGACTCAAGTTATATCTTATTATTCCATTGTTTCTTGATCTTTTTGAGCATTTGAAGCTGTTGTTGTTTCCATTATTCTTTCTAGATAACTATTGAGGCTGACTCTTTCACAGTGATTATAGATTTCTTAGTTAAAATTACTTTTCTTGGATTTTGAGGATATGGTTCATCCTCTATATAGATCTAGATATAGATTATCACATCTATTTTGTAAGTGAAATATTAGTAGGTTTAAGTTCATTGTTCTTGCTTAAGATAATGACTACATTGATAAATTCGTTCTTTCTGCAACATAAGTGACTTCACAATGGAAGTGCTGTGCTGATCATCTTTGTCTGTCTAATTTATTAACTCTGTTTGCACTTTGGTTCTAAGATTTAGGTGTTTCTGCATTGTAACATGTGGGTAGCTGAAAACTTGCCATGAAATTCAGGTATTCATGGCACTGGCAAACTGCAATGTCTGGGCAGCAATATTCTTTAAAATATTCTTGAAGAATATTTTTAATGGCCAGGCACAGTGGTTTATGCCTGTAATCCCTCCACTTTGGGGTGCCAAGGTGGGAGAATCATTTGAGGCCTGGTGTTTGAGACCCGCCTGGGCAATATAGCAAGATCCTGTCTCTACGGTTAAAAAAAAATTGGCCAGCTGCTTAGGAGGCTGAGGCAGGAGAGAATCCCTTGAGCCCAGTATTTTGAGGTTACAGTTAGCTGTGATCGAACCACTGCACGCTAGCCTGGGCTGCAGAGCGAGACACTGTCTCCAAAAGAAAAGAAAAAATAATATTTTTCCTGATCGCAGAATTCTGTGTTGACAGTTTCTTTCACACTTTGAAGTTCTCATTCCTTTGTCTTCCATTGTATCTACTTATGTTAAGAAGTCATCTGTTAGTATAATTGTCACTCCTTTGAAGGTATCTAGCTTTTTTTTCATTGGCTGATGACATTGTCTTCTCTTGTCCTTTTATTTTTGCTTTGATATCTGGTTGCTTTGCTCCTTTTGGACTTGTGGGACTTTTTAAATCTATAACTTGATGTCATTCTAGATTTAGCACCATTGTCTCTCTCTCCCCTATTTGATTTCAGTCACGTATTTTAGACTACCTGCTAATATCCTGTGTGTTTCTTACTTTTTCTTCTGTGTTTTCCACTCTTTTCCTCTGCATATCATTCTGAAATTTTCTGACCTACTTCCAGTTCCCTAAATTTTCTCTTCCATGTTATTTAATCTAAGGTTAAACCCAGCCGAGCTCAGTGGCTCATCCTGTAATTCCGCACTTTGGGAGGCTGAGATGAGTGGATTGCCTGAGCCCGTGGGTTCGAGACCCGCCTGGGCAACTTGGCAAGCCTTCATCTCTACAATAAATCAAAAAATTAGCTGGGCGTGGTAACGCATGCCTGTAGTTCCAGCTACTTGGAAGGCTGAGGCGGAAGGATAGCTGGAGCCCAGCATGTCGAGGCGATCTTGGCCGGGAGAGGCCACTGCACTCCAGTCTGGGTGACAGAGTAAGACTCCAACTCAAAAAATAAAAGTAAAAATAAAAAAATAAAGTTTAACCCATCCATTGACTTTACTATTTCAAAATTATAGAATTTTTAGAATTTCTCATAATCAAAATTTCCATTTGGTTCTCAATAGACTTCATTTCTTGAAGACTGATATTTTCAATCTTGTCTTTTATTTCCTTGAATATTTTAAGTATATGTTTAGTAAAGCTTGCGTTTGATAACTTTGATGTCTGGAAACCATAGGCCTCTGCTTATATTGCCGCCTACCTCCTGCTGTTTCTTCTTTCTTTCTTTCTTTCTTTCTTTCTTTCTTTCTTTCTTTCTTTCTTTCTTTCTTTCTTTCACCCTGCCTTGTCTCTGCTTGTGCTTGGTCAATTTTAATTGAAAGCTGCACAATATACCTATAAATGAAAATAATATGTAAATGAAAGCTTGTAGAAATATTTTGAGGTTTATAATGATGTTATTTTCCTCCTGAGTGGTTTTACATTTTCTTCTGACTAATGAGTAGCAACTCAGAATAACCTCAGTTAAATTTCAAAGCTTAAGATGACTCGGAGAGCTAGGGCTGGTAGTCTATATCTCAACAATATATCTGTTTAGTTAAAGTCCCAACTTGATTCATGAGGGATTTATCAGCGTCCTCTTCATCGGTAGATTTTAAAGTTTTATCTCCTTAACCCCTGCAAGTCTGTCAAAGTTCCTTTCAGCTTTCCACCTCTCAGATGCTTCTTTTAGAATCAACACATGCATCCCTAGGGAAAGAAGCCCAAATCCTGAGCTTATCTCTGAGTTTTCATCTTCTGGAACTTGACCTCCTTATTTTATTTTCCACTGCCTTGCTAGGTCTCTGATGCCTTCAGGCTAGGGTTTCCAGATCTAGGGGGAAAAAAATTACAGGACACCTAATTAAATTTGAATTTAAAATAAACAGTGAATAATATTTTTAGTATATGTATATCCCATGCAATAATTGAGACATGCTTATACTAAAAATTCATTCCCTATTTATCTGAAACTCAGTTTTAATTGGATGACCTGTATTTTATCTGGTAGTTCTGCTTTTGGCAGAGTTATTTCTCTTTTTTTCTTTTTCTTTTCTTTTCTTTTTTTTTTTTGACTTTTCTAAATGTTCTCTGAATTATCTAGTACATCATTACTTAAAGTGGAAGTTTACTTTTGTTAACTGGTCAGCAAACTTGAGTTATTAAAATTTGTTGAGAGACAAATCACAAGATGAAGAGTTAATATGTTTGCTTAAATCCTAGTCCTACCATGAGCTATGTGTGTGACCTTATATAAGTGGCTGTAAATTTTGGCCTCATTCTCCTTAGATGTAAAATAGGAATGATAGATGACATTTACTGAGGTCTGATTATATGCCAAACATTGTGCTAAACATGTAAAAAAGAAAAGACTAGTAGCAATTGCCTATATTTTATAGAATTCTTGTAAGGATTAAATTAGAAAATATTAGGAACGTCCTGGTACATATTAAATGCTAGTTAACAGTTAAGATCAATTTAAGCCATTACTTCTAAACTTAATTGGACATTTTGCTTGCTCAAGGTCTACTGACATCATTGCAAACCCATGTCTCGAGCTTACTAACCCCTCAAAAATGTAGGGGAAATTACCAAAATAAAGTTAAATAACATAAACTTTCTGAATACATATCCCTAAATAAAGATTATAGTTGCAAACTTACATATTTATAAAGTAGAAATTTCAGTTTTGCTCTGCTTTGTGAATAAGCTGATCACCCCCACCCAAAGTGGAAAATAAATCATGTGCCAAGCAAAAACAACCAAAATGTTACAAAGAGCTCTATTTCAAACCCCCCACTAACCTGTAAGGGGTTAGGATTCAACTTCTTCCTCTAGTGGTGCAAGAGCTACATACTTTGGTGAGCGAGTGTGGGTTAAATTTCAACCCCCCACTCACTCTTTGGTTGAACATCCTCAGCTAGGACTTCCCTGAACAGCTATATTGAACAGAAGGACGGCAACTCATGTGTCAACCACCTTGTGTATATCATGCTTTATACTTTATTCCATTTGCTCCGCATGACAAATGTACATGAAACAATATCTACAAAGTGGGCAATGGCATTGCCATTCTACCTAAAGACTAAACCTCAGAGAGTCTACATAACTCACCACTAATAAGAGGTGGTCAAGAATTGGGATTACATCTAGTTGATCTGACAGTCCTCTTTCCTTCACTTTGCCTTCCTATACTTCTATAACTACATACATAATTACTGTAAATAAACAATGAAAATACTACAGCAGAGATGCCTTGAGTCAGGCTTTGAGATTTTTGCATTATTATTATTTTACTTAGAAAATCAGAGAGAGAACTACTACATAAGTCTCCGTAGACAGAGTATCTAAAATAATAATGAACAACACTTTAATATTTCTTAGCCTTTGAGTTTTGATATTTTTCTCACAGAGAGCAGCAATCACTAACTGTGTAAATGTCTTTATCTGCATTTGAGTTGATTTTATAAGTCAATTTTAATATTATTCTAATATCAGACTATAGAAAACTACGTATTCTTCATTAAGAATTAGGACTCGCCAATATCTTCTCTGGAATTAATAAGACAGTAGGGTCAATGAAATGAAATGAATCGTTTATTAGCCATTTTTCTTTTTTTTTTTTTTTTTTTTTGCGTTGGAGTCTCACTCTGTCATCCAGACTGGAATGCAGTGGCTGCTCCCGGCCACTGCAGCTTCGACCTCCTGGGCTCGGGCAATTCTTCCGCCTCAGCCTTCCAAGTAGTCGGAACTACAGGTGCGCGCTACCATACCCGGCTAATTTTTTGATTTATTGTAGCGATGAGGTCTCACCAAGTTGCCCAGGTGGGTCTCGAACCTGTGGGCTCAGGGAATCCATTCACCTCAGCCTCCCAAAGCGCGGGATTACAGGCTGAGCCACCGAGCCTGGCTTATTAGTCATTTTTCAACAGGTATTCATGGAGGACCCCTACACTACATGACACTGGAGATGTGAAGATAAATAGTACCCAGTCTCTCTCCTGGAAAAACTCAGCATCAAGTTAATTAAATGGATTAGTTTAAAATGTAACTGTCATGAGAGTAAGAGCAAAGTAGCCTTGAATTTTGTGGAATGAAGTGATTTTGTAAAAGCCATGCAAAAAATCATGTTATATATTGTTGTATACATTTAAACGTTTATGGGTAGCTTCGCCTCACAGCCCACCTACTTAAGAATTTTGTGAAAATTCTTCATAAAATAACATTTTAAATAATGTAATATCTCTTTAAAATTTGAATGGGAAAATAGTTTAAATTACAAGGAGTATTTAGGTTAAATAAAAGGAAGATCTATAAATAATCAAGTTGCTAAATACTAGGAGATGCTGTTAAAATACTTGTTTAAGAAGAAGATAAAATGTTTGCCAACGACTTCTCAACAGAAGAGCACCCACTACTTGAGGCTCCAAAATGGTAATGTAGAAGCAAGCTGGTTTCACTTCCCCCCACAGAAAACCAAGACCAAATATATAGTGCCAAGATTATCACCAGCAATATCTCAGAACTCAAATATGAGGATGAGACATTCCCAGGGCCACAGAGAAGTGAAAAAACTATGAGCAGACAGCAAGAGAATCAGACTTTCTCATCCATAATCCTCCTCCCCCAATCTGCCTGGCACCAAGGGCATAGCACATTTCCCCCAACTCACAGTTTCTACACTAGAAAAAACGAGTTCAAGCTCAACAACCAACCAATTGGGTTCCCTGGTAGGAGGCCTGTCCCTGCCTCAACCTATAAAAAGCATCAGGAATGTCTGAAGGGAGAAATATTCCTAAGGAAAACCATATACAAGGGTGCATGGTGGGACTATCATTTCCAGACATGGAAACTCTGCTCTGTAACTCAGTCAAAGAAGATGTCAAACCAGAGTGGCTGTTGAGCAGAATCACACCATGAGAAGTTCATTCCACAGATCCCTTGTCACAAACCTCTAGTCAGTTACTCATGAGATATCCCCTTTGGGACCTCCTATATTCAGAGAGGGCCACACTCCGATTGTTTGCTAGAACTGAGGCAAACCTAGGCTTAAGGTGCCATCTAGTGATAAAAATGAGGCAGTGAACTAATAAGAAAAAAGAAGGAAAGAAAATCAGCAGGCAAATAACGAAGAATCTCTAAGCAAATATAACCAATAAATAAACAAAACAAGCTCAGATTTTAGTAGTTCATGCCTATAATCCCAGCACTTTGGGAGGCTGAGGAGGGAGATTCCTTGAGTCCAGTCATTTGAGACCAGCCTAGGCAACATGGCAAGATCTTGTCTCTATTAAAAAAAAAAAAAATCAAAACATTAGCCTGGCATGGTATCATGTGCCTATAGTCCCAGGTACTCAGGAGTCTGAGGTGGAAGAATTGCCTGAGCCCAGACAGTTGAGGCTTCAGAGAGTCATGATTGTGCCACTGCACTCCAGCCTGAGCAACAGAGTGAGACTCTGTGTCAAAAAAAGGAGGAGAAGAAAGAGGAGGAGGAGGAGGAGGAGGAGGAGGAAGAGGAGGGACAAAAAGCCAAATAGAGATGACTAGAATAAATAAATAATGGTTCAATGCAAAGACCTAATTTTACATCTACAAGAAACAATCATAGGTAGACCCTAAGGAGACAGGGATATGTGAACTCTCTGACCAGGAAATTAAAAAAAAATCCTAAAATTTATTAGAGAAAATTTAACAAAGAGATTAAAATAATGTTTTAAAACTCAAACAAAAATCTTGGAACAGAGAGATACATTCACTGAACTGAGAAATTTATTAGAGACTCTCAACAGCAGCTAGATTGAGCAGAGGAAAGAATCAGTGAGTTCAAAGACAGGTTATTTGAAACTATATAGGGAAGAAAAGGGGAAAAAATAACAATGACCAAGAATCACCTACAGGATATAGAAATTTACCTCAAAAGACCAAATCTAAGAATTATTGGTGTTCAAGAGGAAGGTAAGACCAAAGGTTAAAAAGCTTATTCAAAGAACTTATAACAGAAAATTGTACAAAATGTAAGAGATAAATATCCAGGTTCAGAAAAATAAGAACACCAAACAGATTTAACTCAGTAAGACTACCCCAAGACATATAATAGTCAAACTCTCAGAGATTAAAGAGAAAGAGCATTTTTTAAAATGTCAAGAGAAAAGCACATAACATATAAAGAAGCTCCAATTCTTTTGGTAACAAACTTTTCAATTGAAAGCAAACAGGCCAGGAAGGAGCAGGACAAGATTTTCATAGTGCTGAAAGAAAGAAAAAAAAAATTGTCACTGAAGAATACTGTATCCAGCAAAGCTATTATTTGAATATTAAGGAGATATTGCTTTTCTCCCACAAACAAAAGCTGAGAAAATTCACTACCACCAGACATGTCATTCAAGAAATTTTAAAAGGAGTTCTCAAGATAAATGAAAAAGACACTAACATACAAAAATAAAACATTTGAAGATATAAAACTCACCAGTAAAATTAAGTGAACAAACCCAGAATACTCTAATACTATAATTGTGATGTGCAACTCACTAAAAATTTCAGTATGACACCCCAAAAACAAAAACAAACCTATCAAAAACAATAATACTTACATCTTTGAACATAATGAATATGGTTTAAATGCATGCTGAGAAAATTGTAGACATTATTTACAAAAATATAATTGACAGATTTGAGTTTGAAGGAAAGCAAACTGTGATGTCAAGAGGCAATCATTGATATGCACAGGAGTTTACAAAATATGTCTCCCATCTATGCCTTTCAATAACTTCTCAAAGTCTTCTTTCAAATTACCAAGATATTCATTGCAATGAATTAAATAATAGGAAATTACAGAAGAACAGGTGGTAGGTATTAAACTACCTCAAATCTTGGAACTAAGGGTTTAAAATCTCTAATGGGAAAGGTCCAATGCTGAGAAGTCCAGATAATAGATTCAACTTGGGTACGAAAATATTAAGGTCAAAACAATTTTTCAGAAAAGACACATTTTTAGAAAGAAGTCCAATCTGTCCATGAGGCCACATGTGTTTAGACTGTCAGGTGTGGCCTGCCTGACTTATGGGAAGAATTACGTTGCAGTTTTTGGAGATGTCTTCTCTGGTCATGACTGTCTGGGTTACTTCTCAGTCCCATTTTATTTTTGTCTTTCAGCTGAAACTAAGATCTGCTTCAAATACTACCATGGAGTGAGTGGAGCCCTGAGAGCTACCACTCCCAGCGTCACGGTTAAAAACTCAGCAGCTCCCGTAAGTCTTATCTCTTCTTCTTTGGTCAGACATAACTCTGGTGCATTTCTTCATGTTCCTATTTTTGTTCTTGTGTGTGTGCGCATATACACACACACGTCTGAATATATACTGACAGATGGATTATAAATAGATAAACAGGCAGACATCTTAAAATAATGAAGAGGGATGAGACCCAAAGCCAGCTTGATTGAAGTACATGCCACTTGTTTGTTAAAGAAATGCCAAGCTTCTGTATTTCCCTAGAAGGCCAAATGTTTTTTAACAGAGATATGTTTAATAGAAGTGAATGTTTTTCTTTGGAACACATTTTTTTTTAATTTCTTAGTTTAAAATGTTTATATTTTCATATCTTTTTAGGCTTATAAATAAGTTGATGGAGTGGAATTTGTTGTCTCAGATTGATTTAATTATGTAAATAAGGATACTGTGCTCAGAGAGACTAAGTATTGTATCTTAGGTCACACAGCTAGCTCATTGCAGATCCAGGATTTATTTACTTATTTGTTTATTTATTTCTTTGTTTATCATTTTAAAGATGTGTGATACAATTCAGGGTTAGATATAGATCCAGGATTTTTTTTTTTTTCTTTTCTTTTTTTTTTTTTGAGTTGGAGTCTCACTCTGTCGCCCAGACTGGAGTGCAGTGGCCGCTCCCGGCCACCGCAGCCTCAATCTGCTCGGCTCCGGCGATCCTTCTGCCTCAGCCAGAACTACAGGCATGCGCTACCATGCCCGGCTAATTTTTTGATTTATTGTAGAGATGAGATCTTGCCAAGTTACCCAGGCAGGTCTCAAACCCGCGGGCTCAGGCAATTCACTTACCTCAGCCTCCCAAAGTGCTGGGATTACAGGCTTAGCCACCGAGCTCGGCTAGATCCCGGATTTAAATCACATCTTTCCCCCCTATTTTGTGGCTTTACTCAGTCCTATGGCAATGGATGCCATCTTTTCCTAAATTACAGTCTAGTTTTTATCTTTGTGCTGCTTCTTACTTAGTTCTCAATACTTCTGATTTTGCTTAAATCTACTTGGAAATTGCATTCCTTCTCACATGAATCAAAAATTACCGAACAGGGAAGGCTGTACAAAAACAGCGAGGACTTTGTCATGCTAGTGGAAGTAAAAATGACTTATTTTTTTTTCTATGTTAAAAAAACAGAAGACATATTTGCAATGAACTATAAATGATACAGAAAGGCCTTTGGCTCCAAAATAATCCCATTTTGAGTTTTGCTAATCAGTTGAACAGCATTCCAAAAATGAGCCAACCAAGGCCTTGGTAGTAAAGAGTAGGACAAGCAGGCCCCAGGGCCCAAAGTCCAACTGCCTTGTTCCTGGGGTTCCAGCAGGACCAGATGCTGGGCTGGATTTACCGTGAGGAGCCACACAGTGGGGAAAGGGAGGGAGGGCCATGTGCACTTTTGACAGCTTTACCATGTTTCCCTCCACTAACCATGCAGAAGTCTGTGGCTTTTCTGGATGGGCCAGGAATGGGAGTGTGGGAATCCGAGGAAGCGTCCACGGAGTGCCATCCCTCCTCTTCCAGGCCCATTTCTATGAGAAGTCCTTAAAAGAGATACCCAAAAAAGCCAAACAGGTCCTGATACATGTCAGCCCATCAGTAAGGCTGGAGGGACAGTTAAAGTCAAGGCAGAAAAAAAATTGAACTAAAAGTTCAGTGGACAAAGGAGAAAGACACTGGACACACAACAGACAGAGAGAAGGGAGGAGGCAGGAAGTGGGATAAAGCCAGATCAGGAAAAGCCTTCCACATGCAGATCAGGCCTCTGCTTCTGCAAGCAGTTCATTTAATTAGACAGTTCTTTACAAGACACACTGATCTCTCAGCAAAGATGGACCATGCCCATTGAAGGGACTAGCCTGCTTGTCCGAGGCTGAAAAGGGAGAAAAGAGTTCCTCACTTTCTTCTGTTCCGAAGTGGTACTGTGGGTGAGGGTTTACCAGCCCTGGAATTCAGACAAATTCTTACCTGAAGCACTTTTTTCTTTAAAGAAACTTCCTAGAGAATTTGACATCTCTATTTGAACTCAGCTTACTAGAGACTCCAGATGTTCCCCTGCTTCTCAGACCAATATGAAATGTGACATACATCATCATAGTGGTGTACAATATGAGCTTAAAATGAACAAGATGCCACTACTCAGAAAATGGCCTCAAAAGTGCTGTAAGCAGCCCTCCAGAATGGGATAAACTGTCAACAAGTACATGTGCCCCAGGAACTGCCATCACCAGAAACAAGGGCTTACATCTGGGAAGAGGAAATGAGGTATTTCCATCATACTATTGACAACATGGTTCAGGAGATGACACTGATTCTGTTTCAGCCCGGCTTCATCTTTCTCATCTCATGTGTGCTACTATTCCTTATATTTCAAACTCAGGAATCTTGAACTATTTTTGGCATATTGCCTTTGTCCTTATTATTATCTCCTTAATGATTTCTCACACAAATCAGTAGACATTTGGGTTGACGCTTGAATATACATCCCACAGACAACTTTTGTTCTCCAAGCATGTGAGACAGCCCGATTGTAAAACCCATGTGATGCCAGGGACAGAGTGGGAATTCTTGGGATCCCACTGCCACGTTGGAAATGAGCCCTCAGAGTCCCATGACAGAAGGGAGCATGCACTTTTCCACAAGACTGTTTTAATGGAATTAGTTTTTAAGTGGTATACTACCACTATTCTCCTTTCTGTCTCTGTGAATTTGATTATTCTAAGTACCACATGTAAATGGAATTATACAATCTTTAACCTTTTGTGTATGGCTTTTTCACTTTGCATACTTCAAGGTTCATCCACATGGTAGCATGTATTGGAATTTTAGGCCTTTTTAAGGCTGAATAATATTTTACTATATGTATATACCACACTTTTTTTATTCACTCATCCATCCTTATCTTGGATCAAGGACATGGCATTTCTTTCTTATCCTTATCTCCATTATAAGTTTTCCAGATTTAGCAATAAATCTGAAATACAGAATGTCCCGTTGAATTTCAGGTTTAAGAAATAAAATACATTTTTCGCATAAAAATGCCCTCTGCAACATTTGAGACACTTATACTAAAAAAAAATTATCTGAAATTCAGATTTAACTGTATGTCTTGTATTTTATCTGGCATTTCTACAGTCCACATTTAGTAAAACCACAAATAAGAAGATTTCTGTCTACTTGGGACCTTGAGTTGCTAGAATTCTTGCTATTTTTTTTTTTTTTTTTTTTGAGTTGGAGTCTCACTCTGTCGCCCAGACTGGAGTGCAGTGGCCACTCCCGGCCACCGCAGCCTCGACCTGCTGGGCGCCGGCGATCCTTCCGCCTCAGCCTTCCAAGTAGCCGGAATTACAGGCAAGCGCTACCACGCCCGGCTGATTTTTTGATTTATTGTAGAGATGAGGTCTCGCTGCCCAGGCGGGTCTCGAACCCGCGGGCTCAAGCAATCCACTCACCTCAGCCTCCCAAAGGCGCGGGATTACAGGCTGAGCCACCGAGCCCGGCTGAATTCTTGCTTTTTAATCATATCTTAAACAAGATTAATATAAAGTAACCAAAAGTATAAGAAAAGCATGCAACATTTATACACAAATCTTGGTTCACAAGGTTTGTCTGATATATATATATGTGTGTGTGTGTGTATATATATATATGTATATATATATGTATATATATGTGTATATATGTATATATATGTGTATATATGTATATATATGTGTATATATGTATATATATGTGTATATATGTATATATATGTGTATATATATGTATATATATATGTGTATATATGTATATATATATGTGTATATATGTATATATGTGTGTGTGTGTGTGTATATATATATATATATATATTTGGGTTTTTTGTTTGTTTGTTTGTTTTGAGTTGGAGTCTCACTGTCGCCCAGACTGGAGTGGGCGCTCCCGGCCACTGCAGCCTCTCCTGTTGGGCTCCGGCAATCCTTCCGCCTCAGCCTTCCGAGTAGCCGAAATTACAGGCATGCGCTACCACGCCCGGCTGATTTTTTGATTTATTGTAGAGATGAGGTCTCACTGCCCAGGCAGGTCTCGAACCCGCGGGCTCAGACAATCCACTCACCTCAGCCTCCCAAAGACGCGGGATTACAGGCTGAGCCACCAAGCCCGGCGTTTGTCTGATATATTGCATCCTTTCCTCAATCTTGCAATTTTCAGCTGTTTTCTAGTTAAGGAAACTGAGGCTTATACAAACCATATGGATTTCCCTAGCTCATGGAGGTTCTGGAAGGCAGAGGTTTTACTCAAATCCAAAAGTCCTGGATTTCAAAGTCAGTCCTTTTTATTTTTTTTAAAGTAGAGCAACATGATAGAGAAAAATAAAATTGTCAAAGTGATTCAAAATACAATAAATTATTTTCACTAAGTTAAAAAAAAAAGTGGTTACACTATCAGGCCCCTGTTGCTTGATAGCAAGGCACGCTTCTCAAAGTAGTTTCTCATGCATTATTTCTCATGTGATGTCCAGCACATCTGTGAGAAAGGCAGGAACTATCATTTTGGTTAAATGACCATTTTGGCTAGATGGTAATAGAGCAAAACCATATCTACCTTACGTTTTTGCAACCCAGTTCAGATATTAGTATAATCTAGCAACCTTCTGCATTTAAATACTCCTTTGCAGTCTGGTCAGGGGACTTAAGCATGTTGTTTCTAAGTTTCTCCCATTCAATTTGTCAATGAACTTTGAGAATCCACCTTTAGATTGAGGATTGCTGTCACTTCACCAGTCTCTTATGAAGAGTTGCTGTCTAGAGCCATTATGTCATATCCCAAAAGTCACTGAGTCTGTTTGTGCAATATGCTAAAGCTGTGATCCTTTGAAAAAGAGGAACAAGTTGTCACATTGTAACTGGACTTGACCAAATCTGGTTCAACTTTTATGTAACAAAGTTGTGAGCTGTTTATTTATTTATTTAAAAGATGTGAGGTGCAATTCAGGGTTAGGTACACAAATATTCATTATGCAGGTACCCTTGTTGATGAGACATGAGTTGTTTTTTTAATTGCCAGGGACCCCCAGGTTGAAGGTTAGGTAACCTGACCATGCCCAGACAAACCAAGTATGCCACTACAGAGGAGACCTAAGTGCTCAGGCTGAGGAGTGGGGATTGAATTAAGAAGTGGACTTCACCCTGGGTCACCCGGTGGGACCCAGGATCCAATTAGATCAAGCCCTAGCTCACCCCGCTGGAAGGGTCCAGTCAATCATGCCTCCCAGCATCACCTCATTATTGCACAATCCAATCAGATCACACCTTATCACCCTCTGCTTATAAAACCTGACCCAAACTCCACCTCAGGAAGACAGAGTTGAGTATTTCCTCCTATCTCCTTGTCAGATGACTCACAATAAAGCCTTTCTTTTCTCAAAAGCCAGTGCTATGGCATTGGCTTCTAAGCACATTGGACAATGAACCCACTGATTGCTTGGTAACAAAATGTCCCTTTGATAATCAGTACTTCTGGGCATAATAGGTTCTCAATACACATCAGTTCTTTTTCTCATTTCCTCATTCCCTCTTATCTTTGCCTTTGTCCCATGGGCAACTATTGAGGTCCTCGTTATTTAAAAAAAAAAAAAAAAAAGACTGGTGGAAGAGACATCACATACAAAGGCATTGGGGGTATAAAATGGCACAGGCCAGGCAGAGAAGGGGTCTTAAGTTGTATTAGGTTTAAAGAACATATGACTTACTTAATTGCCTCCATATATCCTTCTGCGCCTTGCTTTCTATACTTGTATCTTATTAGGAGTAACTATCACATGTTTTATATTTTTCTTTTATTTTCTGTAGAAAATCATTTTCAAAGGCAAGCTCTTCCACTCTGTATTCTTGCCCTTGCTATCTTCCCCTTGGGTATTACAGTCTTCTTAATAAGTTCCATGATATATTTTTTATCTCCCTGATTACACATCAAAGAACAGAAATCTATTCATTTCCACAATTCGCCAAGGACAGGATGGTAAACTGTCCCAGCCCACCACATTGTCCACTGAGAATTTCCAGGCTGCTCCATCAGGTGTATGTTCTGACAGTGGGTTTTCACATCCAGCACTTCCCACTCTTGGTAACCCAGTCGGTGTCATCTTCAGGATCTGCTGAGTGGATAAGAGCCCTCCACCTTCCAGTTCTCCTACAGTGCTGGAGACTCAGATACAGTATGTAATTGTTGTTGGTATGAGTGAGGTAAGGGAGATCCTTTAAGGTCCTGAGCACACTGCTCTCACACCTGGTGTGCAGACCCTCCCTAAAGGGCTTTCACCTGACAGTGCAGTGGCTTGCCATGTGTCTCCCTCCTCCCCACCCATGCTGAGGCCTGGGACACAGAAAAATAGGTAGCTGTTTGAGGAATAATTCTGGCAGGGTCCAAGCAACTGGAAAGAGGCCACCAGAGTGAGAGGCAGGCAGAGGATGTTATTCTTACTGTATTTGGGCCAACCACTCTGGAGGAGAGGGCACCCCAGATTCAGAGGCTGAACCATGTGTAGTCCAAGAATGTACTCATTACATTGTCTTCATCAATGTTAGCATTTGTGGAAATGTCATCAGGATTATGTTACACTAGAGTATTCTTATTCTTACTTCAGATTGCTATTGTTTGTTTCTTTTCTTCATATTCTATATCCTCTAGCTCTTTCAATGAGAAGTTCGAAGTGAACATATCGGGTCCTCTCCTTACTCCACGGTAATCCAGAGACTCTGCAACAGAGCTTTTGATAGTAACGAACAGCATAACATTCAAAGTAGAATTCTTTGCCAAAGAACAAACTTGAAATATCTATCCATTAGTTCATGTTTACAGATTCATTTACTTTATCAGATCCCTGAGGAAAGATAAAGTTGACATTATTCTATGTTTTTTTTTTAAAAAGAGCAACTCAATAGGACATTTCCCTGGGATATGGGCTAAATTTGCCTTCTAAAGTAGGGTCAAGATTTTCCTCCACACCAATCTGGGTCTCCTGCGGTGGACAAATAGGTGACAAATACCTCCACATTCCAAATCACTAAGTTTGGCTATAGTAATTTCTGTCTGGGAATTTTAAAAGTAGATATTTCAAAAAAAGCGTACTAAAGAAACCATGGACCAGCTACTGTAAGGCTATGAAATGTCCTGGAAAATACTTCAACCAAATTAGTAGCAAAATGAATCCAAAGGATGCTAAATCATGTGAACAGTTATTTAGAATTGTTAGACATAAGCCAATTAATTTGGAAGACACCTTGGCTTTATAATAAATGATCTTGTGTCTTTGTGTCTGGCAGAGATTAAATGACAAGATCAAGTCCTGATAAGCATCAACCACAATGTATCATGAATATTGGGGTGAAAGTCTCCGGAGTTGCCAAAGGATCCCCTTCATCTTGTGTGTCCAGATGTTGTCTCAAGTTTACCCTTGAAAGCTATCAAGAAGGAGTATTAAAAAACAAATGAAGGAGTAGAGAGTTCATCCTGTTTTTAAGTGGGATAGACTGCACTGCTCCAGTGAGGTGGGTCCCACCCACTGAGATCCTCCAAAGAGCAGGCAGCAGTTTTCACAGCCCAGCAGCTGGGGGAGCTTTAACAGATCTCAGAATGTCAGGATTTACCAAGACGCTATTTTTTCTTAATTGCAGTTTTCTATTAGTTTTATTATGTAAAGAATTGCCTCTACACAATCAAAGAGGAACTTGGGGATAGTTCACAGCTATTTTCTTCAAATCATGAGAAAACGGAGCCTTCCAAAGATTCAATTGGAATTCTGGCTTTCATTAGCTCACCAGATTTGTGCCACTACTGCCAGTCTTAAGCCTGCCCTCATTTCTAATTCTGTTTCTGAAAACCTGGACCCATAATGTTTTGGGAAGGTGATATGATGTTTTTTAAAACTTAGATTTTACATTATTATTATTGTTGTTGCTCCTGTTGCTGTTGTTGTTTTGAGTCAGAGTCTCACTCTGTCACCCAGGCTAGAATGCAGTGGTGGTATTACAGCCACCGCAGCTTCAACCTGCTGGGTTCAGGTGATCCTTCTGCTTCAGTGTTCCAAGTAACTGGGACTACAGGTATGCACCACCATGCCCAATTAATTTTTAAAAATTTATTGTAGAGATAAGGTCTGGCCATTTTGCTCAGGTTGGTCTCAAACTCCTGGGATCAGGCAATCCTCTCGCCTTGGCCTCCCAAAGTGCTGGGATTACAGGCATGAGCCACTGTGCCCAGCCGACTTAGATTGTATAATAGTCATAGGGAACCTTTTGTGAACAGATTCTGTTTTCCTGTTGCCTTCCTAACTAGTCCATAATTTATTTTTGCAGAGTATCACCAGTGCTTACCTAACCAGCGCTAAAAAGAAACTCCACTAACAATATTATAATGAAACAGAATTTCAAGAATTAGTCCCTAACATTATGAAAATCAGCTTCTAAATAAAATAATTCCAGTTATGCTAGGGAAGTAAGAAGTCTGAAATAGTTATACAGTACAGTATTCTAATTTTTTATTTACTTCCTTCATAAATATTTCTTTGGCCATCACCTAGAGAAGAACCTAAGAAAGCATTTTGATTTGCAGAAGCTATAAATCAAATGCTACAGATAAAACGCAATAAATGTAGACTTGAGTGCTTGAGGTAGAATTACACACATGATTTATTTACATACAAAGAATCAGTGTTGTCCAGACATTTACTAGAGAATTTCAGAATGATTTTTTTTCTTTTTTTTTCTTTTTTTTTTTTTTAAGTCGAGTCTCACTCCATCACCCAGGTTAGAGGGCAGTGGCATGCTCCTGGCCACCCCAGCATCGACCTGCTGAGCTCTGGCAATCCTTCCTTGCGCTACCACGCCCAGCTAATTATTTTTTATTTTTATTGTAGAGACGAAGTTTCACCATGTTGCCCAGGCTGGTTTCGAACCTGTGGGCTCAGGCAATCCTCTTGCCTCGACCTCCCAAAGTACTGGAATTACAGGCTTGAGCCACCACACCCAGCCTCGAGTGATTTTTTTTAAGGGAGTATTTTATAAGATCTCTGATGATTGTAACTTTAAATTCTGTCTCTATTCCCCAAAGTCAAGGGTGGAATAGGAAAGGAGTTTCTAGGGGTGATGGAGAGAAGTTGGTGGTTAGACGCTGACTTAATGTATAATTTATTCTAGCTGAGAATCCACAGTCATGTTTTGTCTTGCTCCTAATCTGGTAACTTGTCTTATGATGCTCAAGCCTCTTGCTTCTAATCTGTCCTCAGAACCAACTTCTAAACCTTCTCAGCCCTCCTACTCCCACCCCACCAACACATGCTCGGAGATCTGCTCGGAACAGAGTTCTTCTGTGCATCTTTGTGTAGCCTGTGGTTTCAATAATTCATCTATGTACTCGGTAAATATTTGTTAGTAAGCTCCTCTGGGCTAACCTCTAGGCATATAAAACTGAACATGACAAATCCCCGTCCAAATGAAACCACGTTTCTGGGATGGGGGCGGTACACAGCTATTGGAGAGACAGATAAGGAAACAGGAAATGACAGGGCCCTACTGTAATCCTCTGTCAGTGAACAATGTAGGGCACTTTGGAAGGACCAAAGATGGGCAGGCCCAGAGCATGACAGAGGGTTGAAGCTGAAATATGGGCACATCACAGCCATGATTTCTAATCAGACCCTTGATTTTTTTCTAAGCTAATTTAACACAGAATGTAGGGTTGTGTTATTCACAGGTGCATCTTCTACAAAAGTCCCTTCAGGTTTTGATTAGACTAAAACAGAAGGATGCTTGTACATTTGTTTTTTAGTTAAGGCATAAGATGAACTTGTTCTGGGAGAGAAAAAAAGGGAAAAGATCAGACATTCTCTCTCTAAAGAATTTACCCAGGCCCTGCCATAATCTCTAACCTCTGTAAGTTTAGATTCCATCCTGGCCCAACATTAAGGAATGTGTTCAGTTGGAGGGAAAGAGGTTCAGAACTCACTTTAGACATTTTCGGGTCTTGAGTCTGGACATGCTGCTTTCTGCAATGCCTTTCCCACCAGCCATGGTTCTGCCACAGTGTAGGGGTGGTTCACATTTTTCCTTTCTGGAGTCTAGGAAGAAAATGCCAACTCACACTCTATGACTGCCAATGGTTAGTTCTAAACCTTCTCTTCAAGTTGCATTTTCTATAGAAACCACATTAGAAAAAAAATTGGAAATAAATAACTAGTGGGTAGTGGAAATTCTTTCTATGTTTGTAAGAGCCGATGCCCTAGTATTATATGGATATTTTTGCACACATTCCTAGGGTATAGATACAAGTCGTTCATCAGATTCTGAACAGAATTCTTGGTCCCAGAAAGATTATGGGCCACTGATATAGGGAATGCCAATATAACTCTTTGCTGATATAGAGAGATAATTTGGTAGTCTTTGTACCACTAGAAGTCTACCTTTGCCTTTAGTGGAGAAAACCCCCTAGTCTTTGGCAGCACTGTGAGAGCTGGGAATTATCTGAATGAAAGGAAGCAGTAAATACCCAGATAAGAGACCCAGACCCAGAAATCTTGAATGAATATACCAAGATGAATATGTTCATCTGATGAATCCTGACACAAATCTATCCAGTGACCCAGATATAGGAGGACATGAAAATTAAATGAAGGTCTTTTAAGTAAAAAGCGTGTTTATTCTTTTTCTGCAGCAGGATACAAACATTGACTTCTCAGGGATTAGAGGCATGGAGCTTGGCACAGAGTAGACAAACAAAAAAATATTTATTTTTCCTAAAGCAAAACAAAATGAATGAATTCACAGGTGAAATTTTTCAAACAGCTGAGACATAGATAAATCTGATACAACTTAAACTATAAAGAACAAAAAGGAAGGAGAAAAACTTCCAAAATAATTTTCTTGTGCCATCATCATAACACTCAAACCGGAACTCCCAAAGATATTACTAAAATGGAAAGCTATAGGCCAGGCTTACTTATGAATGGAAATATAAAAACTTTAAGTTAAATACCAGCAAATAGATTGAAAAAGTACATTAAATAAATCAAATACATGAAGCCTATATCCAGATTCTAAGGTTGGCATGATAGTCAGAAAGTTATTAATATAATAAACTATATTAATAAGAAACTACATAATCCTCTCTACAGATATTAAAAAGCATCTGACAAGTACAAGTTCATGCTTTAGTAAAACATGAGTTATTTCTTTAACCTGACATATATTTATGTATATCTCAAGCCAAATATCAGTATCACATCTTCTGTTGAAGCATTAAAGTTGGGAACAAGACAAAAAGGTTACTACATCACTATTTTTTTTTTTTTTTTTTTGAGTTGGAGTCTCACTCTATCGCCCAGACTGGAGTGCAGTGGCACGCTCCTGGCCACTGCAGCCTTGACCTGCTGGGCTCCGGTGATCCTTTCACCTCAGCCTTCCAAGTAGCTGGAACTACAGGCACACGCTACCATGCCCACTTAATTTTTGATTTATTGTAGAGATGAGGTCTCGCCAAATTGCCCAGGCGGGTCTTGAGCCCACGGGCTCAGGCAATCCACTCACCTCAACCTCTCAAAGCCCAGGATTACAGACTGAGCCACTGAGCCTGGCTTACATCACTATTTTTTAACATTACTCTGAACTATAACCCAGTAGTATTAGGTGAGAGGAAGAGATGAAAATTCAGTATTGGAAAGAAGAAGACAAAATTATCATCACTTATGAATAAACCAATTATGTTTTATAAAACCCAAAATAATTGACTAAGACTATTAGAAATAATATATTAGCTTAAATAAATTATATTAGTGACTCTAATATAGCAAAGAAAAAACAATTAGAAAATATAATGGGAAAAGGTTTCAATTTTAATATGAATCAAGAAAAATAAAATAGCTTAATAATAAATATACAGGACAAATAGGATGAAAACTTTAAAATTATTGAAAGAGATGAGAATACATGAAAAGACAAACTGTGTCCCTGTTTTAGAAGCCAGTATTTAAATTAAATTATTTCTAAATTAGCTTATAAATTCAACACAGCTACAATTAAAATGTAAATGGGAGTAATTAAGTCAGGCATGTCTAACCCACAGCCTACAGGCTGCAAGCAGCCCAGGGCAACTAGTAATGCAGCCCCACAAAATCTTTTAACATTATGTGTTTTTTAGTGTTTATTTTCTTTGTGACCCTATAAATAGTTTCATTTTTGAAGTTCACAATCACGCCTTATTCTTGGCATCACTTTTTGGCAGCACATGCATTTGTGAGCAGTGTTTGTCCATTATGAAGCACACAAAGAGCAAAATTCAAACAAATATTTCTGACAAGCACTTTGAGAACTCACTAAGAGTTGCAACCACTACAAACCAGACAGTGATAAACTAGGTTTACAAAAACAAGGTCAAATTTCCCACTAGTTTTTTACTGTTCTCATTTTTCTAAACTTTATAATAAAAAATAAAGTCTTAATATATACACTAACTTAGTATATACATTAACCATATTATATAATTTATATGTAGCCCAAGAAAATTCCTCTTTACTTGATGTGACCCAGAGAAGTCAAAAGACTACTCGTTGTGACCCAGGGAAGCCAAAAGGTTGGACACCCCTGCTCTAAGTTCATCAGAACTGTCATGAGAAAAGCTAGAAGTATTTTGGGATATGAGAATAATGAAGGAAGACTAGATTACCAGACTAGAATTAAAATGTACTACAAAGCTATAATAATTAAAATGGTTAGAGACTAAATAAACTGATAGAACACAAAAGTAGAGTCAGGAAAGGGATCCTAGTATATAGGGAACTTTGGTTAATGACTAAGGTATATTTTAAACATTTGTATAACTAACTCTGAATTGTACCCCACATCTTTAAAATTAAAAATTTTTTTAAAGGTATATTTTAAATTAGTATGGGAAAGAGAGGTGTTACTATAAATGACATTCTGGTGACTGAACAAATAATTGAAAATGTATATATGTATCAAATCTTCTTATCATTCCTGATTCTTTATGTACAAATTACAGATTGATAGATTTAAATATTAAAATAATAAGTCTTTTTTAAAAGCATAAGTGAATAATTTATAATCCTGAAGAGGAATAATCCTTTCTAAACAGAACATAAACCTAAAGCCAGAAAGGAAAAATACCAATAAATTGCATTACGTAACTTTAAAACCTTTGAAGGGAAAAAAATTCTAAAGACTAAAAAGAAGAATGCAAACTCTTGAAATAAATCAGGCAAAGGGCTAATTTCCTCAATTTACATAGAACTAATTCAAATCATTAATGAAAAGCCAATAAAACCATTTGAAAAATGGACAAAGAACCTAAAATTAGTTTTTAGGAAGAAAAAAGTACACTGGCCAGTAAACACATGAAAAGATGCTCCATCAAGAGAATGAGAAGACAAGTTACAAACTAGAAGAATATGTTTGCAAAAGACATCAGAGCAAGGACTGTTGTCCAAAATATATCAAGAACTCATAAAGCTCAACAATAAGAGAACAAGTCAATTAAAAATGGGCAAAAGACTTGAACAGACATCTTACCAAAGAAGATATACAGATTGAAAATTAGCATATGGAAACATACTCAACATTACATGTCATTAGAGAACTGCAAAGGCAGTGCGATACCAATACATACTTACCAAATTAGTCAAAATCCAAGACATTGACAACACAAAATTCTGGTGAGGACAGAGAACAACAGGAACCCTCATTCATTACTGGTGGGAATGCAAAACAGTACAACCACTTTGGAAGACAGTTTGGTGGTTTCTTACAAAACCAAACATACCCTTACCATATAATCCAGCAATCACAACCCTTGGTATTTACGTTGAAAACATGCCGGGCTCGGTGGCTCAGCCTGTAATCCTGTGACTTTGGAAGGCTGAGGTGAGTGGATTGCCTGAGCCCGTGGGTTTGAAACCCGCCTGGCCAGCGAGACCTCATCTCTACAATAAATCAAAAAATCAGCCGGACGTGGTAGCGCATGCCTGTAATTCCGGCTACTTGGAAGGCTGAGGCGGAAGGATCACCAGAGCCCAGCAGGTCATGGTTGCGGTGACCGGGAGCGGCCACTGCACTCCAGTCTGGGTGACAGAGTGAGACTCCAACTCAAAAAAATAAATAAATAAAAATGAAAATGAAAACATGCCCACACAAACACCTGCACATAGATGTTTATAAAGCAGTATTTGTCAAATTTATCAAACTTTATCATGGTCATGTCTGTAAAAGATCTTTGGGGTATATAGAAAAGATTATTTACTGCTGCTTTGTAAGAATATCAATGACAGGAAAAACCAGTGTCTACAGTAGGGAGACTGGATGATACACTCTCAGAGCAGAAGATTGAGGGGATCCAATTGTGATTGTAGGGAATATGTTTTATGAAGTGAAAAGTGAGGATTGGGCAACCCCCTCGGGTCCCCTCCCACTGTAGGAGCTTTTCTGTCCTCTTAATAAATCCTTTCAAAAAAAAGGAAACGAAAAGAAAAGTGAGGCACTGAACAGTGCTTTATTTTTAATTAATTAATTAATTAGAGTTGGGATCAGTGGCACGATTCCAGCTCACCATAGCCTCGACCTCCAGGTCCTGGCAATCCTCCCACTTCAGTCTCCCAGGTAGCTGAGACTACAGGCACACCACCACACCTGGCTAATTTTTTAATTTTTTTTTTTTAGTTTCTGTTGAAGCTTGGTCTTGTTTTGTTACCCAAGCTGGTCTTGAATTCCTGGGCTCAAGCAGTCCTCCTGCCTCAGCCTCCCAAAGTGCTAGAACAGTGCTTTCAGAATTACCCCACTGATATAAATTTTTTTATTAATAGTTGACAACAATAAAATTATTTTCAGGAAAGGATAATGAGAGATGAGTGACAGTGGCTATCTTTGAGGATTGCGTGGGTGTGGGTTTCTCATCCTCATAGACAGGACTTCACTTATCAATCTGTACCTTTTTTTTTAACCTATTTTTATATCTTCTAACAATGGATTGTTTTCCATTTTTAACCAATTTTCTAACAATAGATTTCTTTTTTAAAAAAATCAACAGGAGTTATCAAAATATTGGAATTGTAGCATTTTGTTTTCTCCATCATTTCACTATTTTAGCACTAATAATGTTTTTTCTTTTTACAAGAAAAAAAGCCAATTATATTTCCTAAGTTCCCTTTCTTCTCTTCTCATGATGGCTCTGGATAGATCTAGGTGCTTAAAAAACTTGTAGTGTCACAATTTTTAGCCCATGATGCAGAAGGAAAGAGTGTCTCCTGGCATACGCTAGCATAAGGGTGCTAACACCAAAGGGGAATTGTCAGTTCCACTTTTCCAGAGCAAGGATCAGACATCAAGTGACCCGATGCCCGTTAGCCACCTGGTCCACTCCTACTGCCATTCCTGTGAGAATAATAAACAGAAAAAGCCAAAAAACGAATCAATACTAAAATCCATGATTTAATTAAAACCGTAGATGAAGAACATGCTCAGACCAGAAATTGAGAGGAATTTCTGACAGTTACAAGGATGTCCCAAACTTGGAGATGGGGGCAAAGCAGGTTGGAGGCCCCTGCGGGCCTCACATCACAGTGGATGAGCTCTGGGTTGCTTTCCATGCAGTTTGGTGGTGTTTGCCCTTTCTTCCTTCCTTTCCCTACTTGCTTTTCCAAGCTTATTTTTTTCTTTGCCTGTAATTAAATATATGAATTTTAGTAAATTGTCCTTTTTAACTGCTAGAGTAAATTTAAAAAAATTTTTTATTTTGGTAAAATATCACAACAAAATTTGCCTTCATAACTGTCTTTAAGCATGTAGAATTCAGCGGCATTAAGTGCACTTACATGGTTGTACAACCATCAACATCATTCATGGCCAGATCTTTATCATCTCCTCAGACCAAAACTCTGTCCCCATTAAACACTAACTCCCCAATACCCTCCACCCCTCCAGTCCCTGGCAACCACCCTTTTACTTTCTGTCTTTATGAATTTGACCACTCTAGCTACTTCATATAAGTGGAATCATGCAGTATTTGTCTTTTTGTGATTGGTTTATTTTACTTAGCATAATGTCTTCAAGGTTCATCCATGTTGTGTCATATGCCAGAATTTTCTCCCTTTATAAAGCTGAACAGTATTCCATAGTATGTCTATACCATGTTTTGTCATCCATTCATCTGTTGGTAGATGCATGGGTTGCTTGGTGTAGATATTTCTTAGGGGAAATTTGGCAATTTGGGCAGAAAAGTGATTTGTTGTTATAGTCTTTGCATTGAAGGTTGTTATCGTTCACTATTTACAAAAATCGTTATGTGGTTCAAATAAAGAGAAATATTTTTAAAAATTCATAAATATTGGCTCCTTTTGAAGTAAATTCAATGTCATAAAATGACGGAAATTCTAGAAAGTTTCCCGTGTTCTCAACATGACTCAAGAGGAAGTTGTATCTTTTTAAAATTTTTATTTTATTTTATTTTATTATAGAGATGTGGGGTACAAGTCAGGATTAGCTACGCAAGTAGGCTGGGTGCAGGTAAAGTTTGGGCCTCCATCTGGTCCTCACTTCCTCTGGTTTAGGACCAGGTACCCATTGTGTTGTTATGTGCCGCCCCCTCCCCTGGCAGTGCCCAGTGACTGAAAGCTGTATCTTTGGAACTTAAGAGGGTGATGAATGGTTTGAAGGACAATAAGGACTGGGCATAGTGGCTCGTGCCGATAATCCTAGCACTTTGGGAGGTCAAGGTAGGAAGACTGCTTGACCAATTCAAGACCAACCTAGGCAATATAGTGAGACCCTCATATCTCCAAAAGGTTTTCTTAAAATTAGCAGGGCATGGTGGCACGTGTCTGCCATCCTGGTACTTGGCAGGCTGAGGTAGGAGGATTGCTTAAGCCCAGGAATTTGAGGTTACAGTGAGCCATGATCATGCTACTGCACTCCAGCCTGGGTGACAGAGCAAGATACTGTCTTTAAAAAAAAAAAAGGAGCTGGGCTCAGTGGCTCAGCCTGTAATCCCGCGCCTTTGGGAGGCTGAGGTGAGTGGATTGCTGAGCCCGCTGGTTCAAGACCCGCCTGGGCAGCAAGACCTCATCTCTACAATAAATCAAACAACCAGCCAGGCGTGGTAGCACAGGCCTGTAATTCCGGCTACTTGGAAGGCTGAGGGGGAAGGATCACCAGAGCCCAGCAGGTCGAGGCTGCGGTGGCCGGGAGCAGCCATTGCACTCCAGTCTGGGTGACAGAGTGAGACTCCAACTCAAAAAAAAAAAAAAAAAAGAAAAGAAAAGAAGTGACTCCTCTGTGCCATGGGACCACATGGGCTCCTTTGGGAACGGATCATGCAGAGGGTCAAGTGAATGCCGCTGCTGCTTCTGAGACAGTGAGCAAGAAGGGTGTTTAAGGTCTCTACAGTAACGGTTGGGTGCGGTGAGACTCTAGTTTCTGTCAGTGACTAAGCCACAGCCCTGTTGGCGCTGTTGTGGTTTGTGGCCTCCACTCTCACCTGAAGGAAAACCTCACTTTTTTAGAGGTTGAAAGGTGAAAATAAGCCGGGCTCGGTGACTCAGCCTGTAATCCTGTGCCTTGGGAGGCTGAGGTGAGTGGATTGCTTGAGCCCGCGGGTTCAAGACCCGCCTGGGCAGCGAGACCTCGTGATAAATCAAAAATCAGCCAGGCATGGTAGCGTGCCCTGTAATTCTGGCTACTCGGAAGGCTGAGGTGGAAGGATCGCCAGAGCCCAGTGGGTAGAGGCTGCGGTGGCCAGGAGCGGCCACTGCACTCCACTGGGCGACGGAGTGAAACTCCAACTCAAAAAAAAGAGAAAAGGACAGTAAAGAGATAATAGGGCCCACTTTTTTACCTGCTGCTATAGGTGGGTAACTTAGAGACCTTGGGAAAAGGAATTACTGAATTGGAAGATAAACTAAAAAATTTCGTCTCAAATCCAGTAAAAAGAAGAGAAGAAAATAGACAAAGAATTTTTACAAACCTAGAGATCCAATCTATGAACGATAGATTTTTCCATAAAAGAAAACAGAAAAACATAGTACCCAGTGAAATACAAGACAAAAACATTTTCTGATCTTAAAAATTATACTTTATAATTAAAATAGAAAATCATTGTCATATTTCAGGTAGCTGGAATTTATATAACAAAATACATATGTATGTTTACAGTAGAAAACTTAGTAAATGCATAAATAAGAAGAAACAATAATAATCCAATACATAGAAAGCCTCTGGAACTACACAGTCAGAGATTTCCAGAGAAATAATTTTCAAACTGAGGACTCCTATAAACAAGAAGGAGAAATTGTCAGGGTACCTAGAAAATAACAAAAGCCAAGAAACCGTTAGTATTCTCTCCACGGATTAAGAAGTGCTTAGTAAAATAACCATTTATAGAGAAAAAAAATGCGTTCTCTACTGTACTAAAGGTCAGTGATGTGTGACTTCACAGAATATAGACATTCTCAAGCATGTACATATACAGAAATTGCCCCAACATATCAAAAATACAATTTCAGGCTTGAGGAAATTATAGATGGAAGAAGCTGGAAGTAAGTAAGGAAACTAATTAGTTCTAGAGAGATACAGTGAAATAATTGCAAGGGTGCATTAAATATACATTGTGTGATTTATTGCACCAATTAGCTAAACAAAAATACTTTAATAATCAAAAAGGCATTCATAAAAAACTTGTTAAAAAAAAAGAAAAAGAAATTCTTTAAAAATCAAGACTTGCCATGGTAAAGATGACTTACATGAACAAAAAAGACATTATCTTTTCTTTACTGGTTGAGGCTCATATATATAATCATATATATATACACACACAGTTTTATTTTATTTTTATTTACATGAGCTTGATTATCTTCACACAATCCAATAAACCAAATATAGACTCATCCATTACAATACTTAACCATGAAACACTAGAGGTTTCTAAAATTAAAATTAAGACCAAAATAAATATACAGAATGCCACTACTTTTTTTAAAATGTTTTATTTTTGTGGAGACAAGGTCTTGCACTCCTGGACTCAAGCAATCCTCATGCCTCAGCCTCCCAAAGTGCTGGGATTACAGGCATGAGCCACCACACCCAGCCAGATGTCACCATTTTTAACATTTAAAAGTGTATAAGTAATGCATGCTCCTTGGAAACACATATAAACAAAAAGAAAAATATCACCTATGATCTTACCACCCAGGGAGTGTAAGGAACTCACAGAAATAAAGGACTTTTTTTGACCATCTCTGGCCCTGGAGCCAACTTTTAGAAAAAGTTTATCAAGTCTTTCTAGGGACAGGGGCCGCCAGCCAGCATCTGGGTCATGTGGGTTCTCCAGGCCATCAGGCACCATGGCCTGTAGGTGCTCAATAAGTGGTCACTAAATTGACAAAAGGCTAACTGAAAACATTCTGGTTTTTAAATCACAAATGGGCTCTCAATAAAAACTCTTTTTGTTAAAATTTCACTGAAGGATAAGAAATTTCAAATATAAAGATCCTGATTCCAGATTTGCAACTTTCAGCTCCAGTGTTCAATTTAGTGGTCATACTCTGGGGGAAGAGCATTAAGGGGGACTTTTCCTCAGGAAAAAGTCTTGAGGAAAAAGTAAATTCTTACTTTTCAAGGATCTCACAGAGCTGATATGAGTAAATTTAATCTGACCTGTAAGCAGGTAACAAAAGCAGTATATGAAGCCTTCTGGTAGGTCAGAGATATCTGGGTCTAGGTTCCTCCCACCCCCAAAGAAAAATCCCTGGACCCCAAATGGTGAGATGCAAGCCAGAGTGAAGACAGCCCAGGACTGCTGCCTCCCTATACCCAAGAGAGACACCCTTCCCTCCCGCCCACTGCATTTTCAAACCTAATTAACTGTTCTGAAGGTGTTATATACTGTTTTCGGTGCCTTTTACCTTTCCTGCTCTAGGAGGAAAGTGAGACTCAGTTTGATGAACAAATGGAATAACTAGGATCCATCCATTCCTTTGCTTCAAAACACACAGCAAGACTGACCCAAGGAGCAAAGCCCTCAAAATGCACTTACTCAAGAATTCGCTGTTCACTCTGCAACCTTGCCCTGTCCCCTCACAACATTTAATCTTAGATTCTGGTAGATCATTAGATCTCATGTCCTCCAGCCATCTAAACTGGATGAAGGTGCCCTGGATTTAAGGTGCTGTAGCTGGCCAGAGAGACAGGACCAGTGCTTTTAGATCAGGGGTCTTCTCCGGTAATGTTTTGTAAAAAAGTTCAAAAATTATAATCAAATTCTCACATTTTAATACACAGAGATAACTTTTCCCTCTGCTTTTAAGTTTTTCCCATGTTACGTGTAACAAAGACGGCAGAAACCCTTAAATTAATGAAGTCCTCAGGCACTTTGCCAGAGTGTAAAGGCCCTTATCTGTGCTCACTGCCAAAGGGAAGTCAGAATTATCAAGCAGCCCTTGGATCAAAGGGAAGTCTGATCTTCAGGATTTTTTGATAACTCCTCCAAGGCTATGGACAATTTCCCTGTCCACATTCTTGACAGCAACTATCTTTGATGAAAAATGGCTGCTCTGTCAGAGCCCAAAGATGACTGCATATTAGAGAAAGTTAGTAGACTGTCAGCATTAATGCTCATTTTATGGGTACAGTGTAGTTATACTTTCAAATGTATACATTTACACAGAGTCACAAATAAATAACCACTGTTTAAAGAGTTTCTTGAGTTTAGTTGGCGCCTATTTAATTTTATTGCCCACAAAAATAACACATATATGTGTGTTACACTTTAAGATTTTTTTTAAAGTCTTGCTTGCTTAAAATTGTCAACATTGATCTAAGTTTCCTATTCTTTTATTTTTTAGATAAAATTAGTTTATTTGTAAGGCACAGCTAAGGTAAAACCTAAGTTAGTTACTAAAACATTATAAAATGATCTAGGTCTTCATTTCTTATTCTTTATCAGTATCACATGCCCGGAATATTCATCTTACATCTTTATTTTATTTTTAAATTTTAGCATATGTGTATAGGTTTATTACATGGGTATGCTGCATGATGTTGAGGCGTGGCCTTCTACTGAACACATCATCCAAAAAGTGAGCATGGTACTCAGCAGGTCGTTTTTCAACCCTTGCCTCTCATCTAAGTTTTCTAAAATCTAGTTATTCGGAATAATTATTCTTTTTCTTTCTAGATCCTTCATTTCTAGACATTTCATCTCTTTAGTTTGCCTTTTATTAAGGACTCAAAGAACCAATATGAGGTGGTTTTGCTTTCCTGTATACACAGTAACTACTGGGTGGGTGGAGAGGACATGTCAGGAGCAAGAGAATCTAAATTTTTAAAGAACTACTTATAACCTGGAACAATGATGTAGTTTATGGATGGAGTGCTCCCTTATAAATTTACTTTAGGAAGATCCTTCGCTGTTCCCTCAGATGTCCCAAATGGTGTAGTTATTGCTTATAGGGTGTGTGTGTGTGTGTGTGTGTGTGTGTGTGTGTGTGTGTGTGTGTGTCTGTGTATGTAGGCATCTTGTTGGACTAATGGGCATAGGAGGTTAAGAGCACAACTTAAGCAAAACTGAACTCAAATCCTTACTAGTTGTGTGCTTTTGGAGAGGTTAAAGCCACCACACCAGGTTATTATAATTCCTAACCTTGACAGTCATACAGTCTGCTTTTGCCTCAATCTTCTGTGCACTTAGATTCTACTTGTAAGATCCATTCTGGAATAATACAGGAAATGAATTGAATAAAGAAATGGATAGTTCTGTTTGTCACAATTTTTATTTTTACTTAGGTTGTATAAATTAAAGTTGGACTAATACTTTCTTCTTTCATTTAATAAGCATTTATTGCCCTATCTTAAAAGAAAATATCTCATTGTCCCATTTTTCCCAAATAGTATTCAGAGATGCTAAAATAAAAAAATAAATAAATAAAAGAAAGAAAAAAGAAAAGAAAGAAAGAAAAGAAAAATTAGCCGGGCTCTGTGGCTCAGCCTGTAATCCCGCGCCTTTGGGAGGCTGAGGTAAGTGGATTGCCTGAGCCCGCGGGTTCGAGATCCGCCTGGGCAGCGAGACCTCATCTCTAC
>NW_007259245.1:569031-609756 GCF_000164805.1 Carlito syrichta
CAAGGCTGCAGTGGCCGGGAGCGGCCACTGCACTCCAGTCTGGGTGACAGAGTGAGACTCCAACTCAAAAAAATAAATTAATTAAAAAAAAATAAAAATAAAAATTGAAATGGGGCATTATACTTCCTGGCCATCAAATTGTTTGTGTAGACTCAGGATCCAGAAATGGGAGTTTTAAGTACTGAATTCTTCCCTCTACAAGTCTAATTTGATGTGAGCAAAGATAAAAATCAGTAACCACTGTTTTCTTTTTTTTTTAAGATGTGGGGTACAATTCAGGATTAGTTATACAAATGGTCAATGTACAGGTAAAGTTTGGGCCTCCCTTTGGTCCCCACTTTGCCTAGTTTGAGATCAGGTATCCTTACTGATGCTGTGTTCCCCTTCACTACCTACCCCAGCAGTATCCCGCTACTGTCAATCCTTTTCTTTTTTTTTTTTCTTTTTTTTTTTTATTACACATATTTTTTATTTTAAAATTGTGGGGTACAGTTAAGGGTTAGGTATACAAATATGCATCATTCAGGGACCCTTGTTGATAAGGGGTGTCCCCCCGTCCCCAGACAGATATTGACTACCATTAATCCCACCACCTTTGTCCTCCCTGCCCACCCCCCCAATCCTTTTCTTATAATATTATGGTAAATGTTCAGGGTCTGCTTATGAGTGAGAACATGTGGTACTCGATCATTGCTTTCAATATCTGAAAATTCCATTGTGATTCTTGATGGCTCCCATCCATTTCCATATAAAATAGATGAGCCACCCCAAACCCTGGCTTTTCCATTCTTACTGCCACCCTACCCCACTCATTGATGCCTGTGGTTCTACTCAAGGTCTTCACAACATTGCCTCCAAACTCAGTCCAAGTAAATCCCTCTCAGACCACCACCTCCATCTTTGCAGCTCATTTCCCCACCCCCAATCTAGCAAAACTAACTGCAAAATCCCGCTCTGCCTTCACTCCCTCTTTAGCTAAGATTCCTTACATATCAACATCATCTATCACTTGCTCTGTCACTCTCACCTGGAAAAACCCTACCCTGGTTCAACCCAACTCTCTGTCTACCGTTTTCTTGCTTCTAGGCAGCAGAAGAGTCTTCCTTTAATCTTATGACCACAAACTCAAAGACCCTTTAGAACTCATTCCCAGAAGCACTCCATCTTTTCCACCGAGAGAGAAGGCTGCTTCACACTTTTTTTTCCTCAACCCTACAGCTCCCTCCCATCTCCCCTGTCAGTTGGTGACCTGTCTCCTTTTACTGAGAAAATGGAGGCAATCAGAACACACCCAATCTGCTTTCCCTCCACTAAGTCCACCAGCCTGCCTGAACACAGATTTACAAGCTGTGCCTCCTTCCTGTGACAGTGGTCTCAGACCAGCCTCTCCATTTGTGTTTGGGAGCCTGTCCCATCTAGCCTTCTAAGAAAACTTGGCCCTGAAATTTCCTGCATAGTCAATCCTCCTCTCCATTCAATCATTGCCATCCTATCATGTAGCAATTCTGCTCAAAACTCTCCAATGGCTTTTCTTACCTACTTTGGCCTCTTTCTTTTCCACTTTATTCTAGTCTCATCTCTAGCCTTGCCGGTCCTCTTTCCAACCTTTGAGCACAGCAAACTGGTTCTTCCATCAGGGCCTTTGCATGTCAGGTTTCTCTGCTTTCCCAGATATTTAAATAATTCACTCCCTCCACCCATTTAGGTCTTTTTCTCAAACGTCACCTCCTCAGAGAGGCCTTCCGTAACCACCCTAACTCCGTCTCCACACACCTCCAGTCGCTCTTCATTCATGGAGTCCATGTTGTAATTTGGGTGTGCAGCCTCTAGGGTAGAGGTGTTCCTGCTCGTCCTAGTCAGGGCTGTTTCTCAGTACCTACTAGAGGAATACCTGGCACGTGGCTGGCTTTCCAAAAAATGTTTATACCCAGTGGACATGGATTCAAGCCCTGGTTCAGTCTCTGAATAAGTTGCTGACCTTGGGCAAGTTATTGACTTTTGTGAGCCTCAATTTCTGAATCTATAACAATGTAAATAGGTGACAAAATAGGAACCACTTTACAGGATGAGAAGAAATAATGCCCATGATGCTCTCAGCACTCGCCCACCATGTAGGAACTATATAGCACAAGTTCATCTGTATTAGAAGTTTTGTGAGCTGATTCTATATGGTTTCTCTGTGGGACTACTATGGCTTTCTGGTCATAAAATACATAGTTTCAACATCACAGAGAAGTTAAATGCATATTTGGACAATATAAAGAAAGTACCAAAAATAATGAAGGATAAGCAAGAGTTTAATTTCTCATTCAAGATGTTTCCTTCAAAGGAGTTTACTGACCCCAGAGTGGATGGATGGATGGATGGTTGGTTGGATGGATGGATGGAGGGATGGATGGATGGATGGATGGATGGATGCAAGTCCAAAATGATGACTCAACTGGGGATGTTAACAAATATTTCTAAGAAAATACTTTGATCAGCATTACTATTTATTACTTCTAAAGCACAAATAAGTCTTGTTACTTAAAAACCTATCTTTGGAAATCACAACTTAGGCAACCAGAGAGTGGACATGGGCTTTCCTCATAGCCTCTGAAACTGTGGGATGAGGTAAGTGGATTTCAACTAGTATTTAGAGAAAAATTAACTCATTCATCACGTGATCCAGCAACCTGTAGGTAGTAGGAGGCTCACTACTGATGCATCTGGAGGAAATGCAGTAGCTCCTGCAGGAAGACAGGGTCATCAAGGTGTCGTGTGCCCCGAGCCAGCAGCAAGCCCATCCTTGGATCTTAGTGAGCTTTTCCTAGTTTCTCTCAGGAGATAAGTCTCCCTGTGACATGCCATGAGACAAAAGGTGTTGCATTCGCAAGAAAAAACATGTCTTTGTCTAAAACAAATGTAATTGGAATACAACTTAGACATTTTAAGGCAAGATAGTGAGGGGAAACATCTGTGTAAAAACAAAATCATTTTATAGGCATCTTTTCAGAAACATCTTTTCATTTAGTGAGAAGTAAATATTATCACATTTTCACCGTTACACTCAAATGGATAGACCACATACCGCCTTCCTCGGATTATCCCTCAGCATTGCTCATCTATGCAGTGAGCGGTGGGTGGCTGGAAGGAACTCTGTGTAACATACGGCCCTTTTCTTTCTCTAAACAAACTGCTTGACCCAGATGGAACAACAGCCAACATAATTTCTGTGATTTAATTTACCCGAAGGCTTTGCAGTCCATTTAATAGCTGTTTTAAGAAGTAGACGTAAAGCTGTTTTTTCTCCAACTTCATACAATGAGCTGCAAAGAGCCAACTCTCATCACTCTTGGGTCCTTAACTGGACTTGGTGGTAAAGGACAAAATCGGGGTCTGAAAGGATTAAGGTTGAGCAATTTCAAAATTTGTAAGGAGAACATTCTGAATTCAAAGAAAAGAATTCAATCAAAAGGGCTTCTTTCTTTCCCTTAACACCTCCTTCCAGTCAGTCACCAAGTTCCGCCCATATTAGCACTTGGTCTCTCCTCTCCCCTTCCACATCCTGTCAGGCATCTCATCATCACCCATCAAGACCATTGCTGCTCTGCTCAAATTAGTCTCTCTGCCTCTGTCTTGTACCTTCTAATTTCATTATTCTCATCTTTGAGGGCACAATGGACTCACCTGGGAGCCTTAAAAAGGACAGATGCCCAGGTTCCGCAACCCCCCACCCCAGTCTGACGCAGACTGGTTGAGGCTTGGGGCAACCCCCACACTGCAGTTCTTCAGAATGCAAATCAGAGCACCGCACTCCTCTCTCCAAAGCGTCTCCAATTGTCTATAATGAGTAAGCCTGCTATTACTTCTTAAAGTAAAAATTTATAATTTAAATAAAAATCTTATCAATAAAACAAGAAACTAAACCAAACCTTCAGTAGCTCTAACTGGTCGATAGGGTAAAGTTCAAATTCCTAAATAAATAAATAATAAATAAATCCTGAGCATGTCACGGCAAGCCTCCATTCCTGTCCACTCCAGGGCCTCACTACACGTTCCCATCACACATTTCAGAACGGGATTTGGTAGCTTGTGGCTCCCAAACCCCAAACTGACTTGCATTTCTCTGCTCTTTCTGCTGTGATTCCATTAGCCTGCAGCATCCTTTCTCCACCTCCTCACCTGGCTCATTCCTTCTCATCCAGAGATGTCCAGTTCAAGAATCTTCTCCCTCTAGGAGCCTTCTATGACCACTACAACTTCTGCCAACCTCACACTTTCCCTCTGTGATGGCTAATTTAATGTGTCAACTTGACAAGGCTAAGGGATGCCCTGATAGCTGGAAAAAGATTATTTCTGGGTGCGTCTGTGAGGTGTTTCTGGAAGAGATTGGAATTTGAATCTGTAAACTGAGTAAATGTTGCCTCACCGATGCAGGTGGGCATCATCCAATCATTGAGGACCTGAATAGAACAAAAAGGAAAGGTGAATTTGTTTTCTTTGCTTGAACTGGGATGTCCATCTTCTTTCTCCTGCCTTTGGACATTGGTGCTTCTGGTCCTTGGGACCTGGGACTGACCCCAAAGGTTCCCCTGGTTCTTGGGCCTTCAGTCTCACACTGAAACTACAGCACCAGCTTTCTTGGGTCTCCAGCTTTAAGAGGGCAGATCATGAGGCTTCTCTGCCTCCATAATCATGTGAACCAATTCCTATAGTAAATCTCTTTCTATATGTCTATATATATCCTACTGGAGAACACCAACTAATATCCCCTCTCCCTCCAACTCCCTGCACTGGCCTTCTGCAGCCTCCTGAGCAAGTCTTAGACATACCTGCAACTGCATGGTAGTGGAGCAATCAACTTTTCTATTAAAGATCATTTCCTTAAGGGAAGATGCTGCACTCCCTATAATTCCCAGGGCCTCAGCAGAGATGACAGGGACAAGCCCCATGTCCCTACCACTCTAACTTCCCTTCCCCCCAAATCACTTTTGTGGCACCATACCCAACTTCTCCTCCTAGCTTTTGGAGTATATTCAGGCATGGATTGACTTTAGTAAAAGAATGATCTGTTAATGTATAAGTACACAGCATGGTTACAGGTATGGAACATGGAGACATAAAAGAATTGTCACTTGAGGGGTTAGTTTTACACGTATAACAAATTATTCTGAATATTAGGTGTAGTATATACACACATGTTTTCTTTTTCTTTTTTTCACTCGCATGTACTTTTTAAAATTGTTTTTCTGTTTTAAAGATGTGAGGTACAATTCAGGATTAGGTAGATAAGTGGTCATCGCACAGGTAAAGTTTGGGCCTCCCTTTGGTCTCCACTTCACCTGGTTTGAGATTAGGTACCTGTATTGATGTTATGTGCCCACCCCTTGGCAGTGTCCTGCTACTGCCAATTCCTTTCTTATAGTATTATGATAAATGTTCAGGGTCTGCTTGTGAGAACATATGGTATTCAGTTCTTTGTTTCTGTGATAAGTCACTGAGTATTATAGACTCCAAATCCACCCAAGTTGCTGTGAAGTTCATAATTTTGTTTTTCTTTAAGGCTGCATAATATTCCATCATATGTACCGCATTTTTTTTATCCAGTCCACTTTTATTGGGCAACACAGCTGGTTCCATGTTTTTGCTATTGTGAATAATGCTTCAATAAACATGCATGTGCAGGAATCTTTTTTATAGAATGATTTGAGTTCCTCTTGGTATATTCTCAGAAGAGGAATTGCTGGATCATATGGAAGGTGAATTTTTAGAAATTTTAGGAATTACCACACTGTTTTCCTCAGAGGTTATACTAGTTTATACTTCCACCAACAGAGTAGAAGCGTTTCCTTTTCTCTGCATCCTCTCCAGCTTCTGTTGTTTTTCAAGTTATTGATGATGGTCATTCTGACTGGAGTTAGGTGGTATCTCAGTGTGGTTTTAATTTGCATTTCTTTGATGACTAGTGAGGCTGAGCATTTTTTCAAGGTCCCACTTGTCTATCTTATCTCTTATGGCATAGGCATTTGGGGTTTTGATCAGGAATTGGTTGCCTATTCCAATTTCTTTAAGGGTGTCTCTGCATTTTCTAAGATTCTTATCGTTTGAGGTTTTATGTTTAGGTCTTTGTTCCATTTAGATTTTTGTGTATGGTGATAGGTAGGGGTCCTGTTTCAATCTGCATGTGGTCAGCCAGTTCAACCAGCACCATTTATTGAACAGGTCCTCCTCTCCCCAGTGGTTGTTGTTGGAGGCTTTGTCAAAGATGAGTTGGTTGAGAAATTGAGGCTTTGCTTCCAGCATCTCTATCCTGTTCCATTGGTCTATATGCCTGTTCTTGTACCAATATCAGGCTATTTTGATTACTGTAGCCTTATAGTAAAGTTTAAAGTGTGATAGATACCTTCACTTTGTTTCTTTTGCTAAGGATTGTTTTGTTTATTTGTGGTCTTTTCTGTTTCCATGTGAATTTATGTATGTCATTTCCAGGTCTGTGAAGAATGATGTTGGTAATTTTATGGGTATTGTGTTGAATCTGTAGATTACCTTTAGTAGGATTCTTTCAACCCATGACCATGGAATATTTTTCCATTTGTTTGTATCTTCTTTGGTTTATCTGAGCAGTGTTTTGTAGTTTCTGTTGTAAAACTACACTCTCTTTCACTTCTTTGGTTAGGAAGATGCTGAGGTATTTCTCTTTTTTTCTTTTTCTTTTTCTTTTTTTTTTTTTTTGGTAGCTATTGTGAATGGGATTGTGCTTTTTATTTGGTTCTCTGCCTGTCTGTTGTTGGTGTATAAGAATGCAACTGTCTTTTGTACCCCAAGACTTTGCCAAACTCCTTTATCAGTGCAAGCAGGTTTTGGATAGATTCTCTTGGATTTTTGAGGTACAGGATTATATCATCAGCAAAGAGGGATTTATTTAACTTCCTCTTTTTCTATTTGGATACCCCTAATTTCCTTCTCTTATCTGATTGCTCTAGCCAGGACTTCTAACACTATGTTGAACAGGAAGGGTGAGAGTGAGCAACCTTGTCTTGTTCTGATTTTCAGAGGAAATACTTCCAATTTCTGTCTGTTTAGCAATATGTTGTCTGGGGTTTATCATCGATAGCGCTTATTATTTTGAGATATGTTCTCTCTATGCCTAGGTGTTCGAGGACTTTTTTCAAGAAGGAATGCTGGATTTTATCAAAAGCTTTTTCTGTGCCTAATGATATAATTATACGGTTCTTGTTTTAACATCTGTTGATGTATTTAATTACATTTATGGTCTTGTGGATGTTGAACTAGTCCTGTATCTTGGGGATAAAGCCTCCTTGGTCATGGTAGATGATTTTTGAGATGCGTCATTGGATCCTATTTGCTAGAATCTTGTTGAGAACGTTTGTATCTATGTTCATCAGGGATATTTGCCTGTAGTTCTCTTTCTTTGTTGGCTCTTTACCCAGTTTGCATATCAATGTGATGTTAGCTCCATCAAATGATTTGGGGAGTTTTCTGTCTTTCTCAATTGCCTGGAATACTTTCATCAGAATTGGTATCAGCTCTTCCTTGTATATTTTGTAGAATTCTGCTGGAAAGTCACCTGCTCCAGGGCTTTTTTTTTTGTAGGTAGTTTTATTATGATGGAATTGATTTTCTAGGTTGTTATTTGTCTCTTTAGGGTCTCAATTTCTTCTTATTTCAATCTTGGGAGGTTGCAGGCTGTCAGAAAGTTCTTAATTTCATTTAAGTTTTTGAGTTTGTTTCCATAGAGGTGTGCATAGTAATATCTGAAAATCTTTTTTATTTCTTTGGGGTCAATTGTGAATTAATCTTTTGCATTTCTGATTGTGTTTATTTGGGCTTGTGCTCTCTTTTCCTGGTCAGTCTGGCTAGAGGTCCATCAATCTTGTTTACCCTTTGAGAGAACCAGCTTTTTGTTTTGTTGATTTTTTTCTACGATATTTTTGTCCTTTATGTCCCATTGTGGGCTTTTATTTTAGTGATCTGGATTCTTCTGCTGAAGTTAGAGTTTTGGTGGTCTTATCTTTCCTTAGGTGATTTGTTAGGTTGTTAATTTGTGATCTTTCTATTTTCTTGATGTGTGTTCATAGAGATATATATCCCCCTCTTAGTACTGCTTTCATGGCATCCCAGTGGTTTTGGTGAGATGTGTCTTTATTTTTGCTTGTTTTCAGGAATCTTTTAATTTCTGTCTTGATTTCTGTGTTGACCCAGGAGTTGTTTAGCATCATGCTGTTCAGTGTCCATGTCTTTGTGAGTTTTGGGAGAATTTTGTTGGTGTTGATATTTATTTTTTTGCACTGTGATCTGAGAAGGTGCATGGTGGTATTTTAATCTTATGAAATTGATTATGCTTGATTTATGGTCAAGGATGTGGTAGATCTTGGAGTACGTTCTATGAAGTGATAAGTAGAGTCGATATTCTATGGTTGTTGGGTGGAGTGTGTTGTTGATCAAGCATCAAGTTGAGGTTCCAGATCTCCTTGTTGATTTTTGACTCAATGATCTATCTAGGGTTGTTAGTGGAATATTTAAGTCCCCAGCTATGATACTATTAAAGTCAATATCTTTTTTTAGTTTACTTAGTAGCTCTTTTTTAAAGGCTGGTGCTCCTGTGTTGGGTGTATATATGTTTAGGATGGATATTTCTTGTTGCGGATTGAATTTTTTATCATCATGTAGTGTCCTTCTGTATCTTTTTAAATTTTTGATAACTTAAAGGTTGTATTGTTTGATATTAAGAGCCTGACTCCTGTCTTGTTTTGTGTTTCATTTGTCTGAAAATTTGTTCTCCATCCTCTAACTTTGAGTTTGTGAGTGTCCTTTATGGTGAGATGTGATGTATTTCCTAGAGACAGTATATTGTTGGCTCGTGTTTTTTAAATCCGGTGTGCCATTCTATGTCTTTTCTGTGGTGTATTTAGTTCATTCACATTCAGGCTGATTATTGAGATGTGAGAGTTGATCCCTGTCATGAGGCTCTTATAAAGTTTGTTGTTGATGCTGTTTATTTGTTTGTTGGTCTTCTTTTGATTTTGGGGTTGATATATGTGTTTTCAATTTTGCAGTCACAATGCATGCTGTGTTGATTCTGTTTTCCTGCATTCTTGTGAAGAGCATGATTGTTCTTCTTCCTCCCTGTCTTCTGTGCTTAATACCTTGTTAAGTTTCTCTTGTGGAGCTGATCTGAAGGCAGCATAATCTCTTAAAGATTGGGAAGGATAAGTCTGCTGCTATTCTAATTGGTCTTCCCTGGTAGGTAGTCTGACCTTTCTCTATCACTGCCTTTAGGATTTTTTCTTATAAATCTACTTTGTGTAAGTGAATTATTATGTGTCTAGGAGTAGGTCTTCTCATTTGATGGCTTGCAGGAATTCTCTGACTCTCTTGTGTTTGTATGGTAACTTCTCTGATGAAATAAAGGAAGTTTTCTTAGATAACCTCATGGGATGCTTGTTCCAAGGTGGTCTCTGTCTTCCTTTCTGGCTCAGGAATGCTATCAGGTGTAAGTTTGGCCTCTTAATATAATTGCACATCTCTTAGAGGTTTTGTTCCATCTTTTAAAGCTTCCTTTCTATACTTTTAATAGTTTGGGTTAGTTCCATATTTTGTTCTTCAGGCTCTGAGATTCTTTCTTCTGTTTGGTTAATTCTGCTTTCCACGCTTGTCAGTTTGTTGTTTATTTCATTTACTGTAGTCTTTATTGCCATTATCTCAGTTATCAACTCTTTTATTCTTTCTTCTTGCCTTTCTTCATTTTTATTCATCCTCTCCATCAATACCTTGATATCTGAATTTGTGAGTTGAGACTAGTCATTCTGGGGGCTCTTCATTGTTTTAGTTCCAAAGTCTGTTTTCTCAGGTACTACCTTTCCAGGGGTCTGGGAAGTACATGTGTTCTTCCACTGATTCTTCTTCATTTGTGCCGGATTTCTCCCCCTCTTTTTTTTCTCCTCTTTAATTCTGTTCCTCAGTGATAAGGAGAATACCTTTCATTTCTGTTTGCTCAACCCCATATTAGCAGCAGACATCTATAGAAACACTATAGTGTAGAAGAGACTGGAACCCAATCTTCAAAGTTCTCAAGGATAAACAGTTTCAACCAAGAATTTTCTACCCAACTAAGCTTCATCAGTGAGGGAGAATTAAAATCCTTCCCAATCTTTAAGAGATTATGCTGCCTTCAGATCAGCTCCACAAGAGAAACTTATCAAGGTATTAAGCTTGTTTAACTTTGTAGCTGGGCAGGGGGTAGCAGGCTGTGCTGTCTTTTTGCAGTTCTGAGATTTGATTAAGGTGGGATAGTGGAAGCTACAGTTCAGAAGCTACCTGCAGATCACACTATCCACTGACTGGGGTGTAGGCACCCTGGAATCCACTTCCAACCACCTTACAATATGTCCATGTGGTGGTAGTGTATGTATATCCCCTGAATCCAAAATAAGGTAAGAGAAAGGAAAAGAGTAAACAAAGAAAGAAGGGAGAAGAAAGGAAGATAAAGAGAAAAAAGGAAATGGAAAACAGGAAAACAAACACATAAATAAATAAACAAAAATAAACAAGCAACCAAATAAACCTGAAGATACACTCACCCCCAATTATACCCATATGCAAAAAAAAAGAGGGAGAAAACGGAGCAAATCAAATCAGAAGACACACAAAAAAATGAGCTTCCTCTTGTGGCCATTCCTGGAACTTCAGGTTCCTTTCCTTTTTTTTTTTTTTTCCTTACTGGCATGTCCCAAGCACCACTGCTTTTGACTCCCCATGGTAGGGAGCAGGCTCTGGTCTCTACACCCTCTTCTCTGCTCTCAGCCCACCAGTCAGACTGCTTTCCACGTGGGTCAGAACGCCACAGACTGCTGGGGGAAGGAGAGTGCATCAGATCAGGACTAACCCCAACTCTGCTAGGTTGCCCACTTTGCACGCATCTGTGTTTAGTTCCATTGTCGGGCATGAGATGTCTGTCTCTCTGGTATTGTGCACTTGGAGTATCCTCTCTGGGTCAATGATGGTCAATCCCAGAGGGGTGTGGAGATCACCCCTTGGTCTCAGGGCGCAGGCTGCTCAGTATTAGGGAGCTAAAGCAGGTCTCTGCCTCAGTTCCAAGACAGAGAAAATGGTGTCAGCCCATGTCTTCTCCTCCGATGGGGCTCAGCTCCAGATTTCCTCCCAGCACTTTCTCCATGGTCTCCACTGCCAGTGCCTGACCTGTTGCCACAGATGATGGTGTGGGCCAGGTGCCAGATACTGAGAGATGGCTAATCTCTGCTGCTTTTTCCCAATAAATGCCTTGAGAATGGCAGAAGTTCCTATGCATGGGGGCACCAGATTCAGAGCAGCAGTAAATTGCAGTCACTTCTGCAAGGGAGTCCCAGGTGCTTGATCCTCTGTCTCCCCTCAGTCAGACATTCGCTCATGCACTTGCAACACACACACACACACACACACACACACACACACACACACACAGCTTCATACTTATGCACACTCAACCATGTATAGACCCACACACTCCATCCAGTTCCATCACCATCTTGCCCCTACTCTTCATATATTTTCAAAAAGTTGGGAAAGAGGATAAATTTAAGGCAGTTAGCTACATTTTAAAGTAATATGGTAAATATATTTTTCTTTGCCATCAAAACTCCTTTTCAGGTGTTTTAAAGTTAAAGCAATGAGCTCAGATGTTAATCGTGGCTTACCAAGTTCTTAGCCCTACAAAATTTCCTAAAAGTCTAGAAACACAGGGGAAAGTATCTGTGTGTGTATGTGTTTCCTGTGTATTCCAAAAAGGATTTTAGGCTACCTATGGAATACACAAATATGCAGCCTTAGCCATTAAAGAGGATCTAGAATCAGGTGAATGCTCTGTGACCATGATGGGTACCCACAGCACTGAGGTTGCAGTAGGGCACAAAACTCTTGCTAACAGATGAGCAAGGCCATTTTGACATCCCATGGTTTCCAAGGAATGGAATCTCATCACAGTTGCTCAGGAGAAATACAACTATTGTTGGTTCTACAATCAGGCAGATATTTCTCCCAAAGCAAAAGAATATATGGAAAATGAGCTCTCTGTCACAAAGGAAATCAGTTGAAGAAGGCTGAACTCAATTTCTATTGTGTTACAAATTATCACAAAGTTAGCCAGCACATAGTTCTTTAGGTCAGAAGTCCAGCAGAGCATAGCTGGATTCTCTGCTCAGTCATTGCAAGGTAAATACCAGAAATCAACATATCAGCCAGGTTGAGTCCTTATCTGGAAGTTCTAGGGAAAAGCCTGCTTTCAAGCTCATTCTTGTTGCTGGTAGAATTCAATTCCTTGTGATTGTAGAACTGAGATTCCCATTTCCTTGCTGGCTCAACCAGGGGTCACTCTCAGATCCTACAGCTGCCTGCATTCCTTGCCACATGCTCCCTCCAACTTCAAACCAGCAATGGTATGTTAAATGCTTCTCACTTCAAATCTCTAACTTTCTCTCTCCCTCTCTTTGACCTCTAGGTCCATATTTAAAAAGCCACCCTTATAATCCCCCTTTCTTAAAGTCAAAAGTGACACATAATATAATCTAATCTCGGGAATAATTCACAGTCCCTGAGTTTATGCAGGACATGTGACTATAGGGGCAAGAAATCTTGAGACCCATCTTAGAATTCTGTCACAAAGGCTCAGGAGGGTTCCCTCAGTCCTCCTGGAATTTGGAGGTTGAAGGTAGAAGAGTCAAGCCCTCTCAACTCGGCTCAGGGTTTCTAATTACCCACACAATACAGAACCCCTTCCCAGAAATGTGCACTAGCCCTGGCTCAAATAGTTCTTCTTTCCCCCGCCATGAGATGCCAACTCCTGCCCCTAAATCCACCTGATCCCAAAGTAATCAGGTAGGTGCTCCTAATTCCTGCAAGTTTCTCCTATCTTCTAATGAAACCCTTCCAGAAATTCTGCCCACCCATCTCAAGCTGGGATCCTTCATCCCAGGTACTTGAGCTTTAAAATCAGCTTCTAAACAAGGGAGGGATGCCTGTCGGCTCTCTCATCTGGGCTCCCTGAGCGTGTAGAAGCTAACATAAGCTCACTACACTGTTGCTTTTATTTTTATTTCACATAAGGACATATTTTGCTTACAAATAACTAAAATAGCAGCTTGACATGAATTCCTTGGAACACTGGGGATAGAAAAATAAGGACAAGACTACCAGCATGTTAAATCAATCCAGGTGAGTGCAGCATGCCAGACAGTGCATTTGGTTTCCCAAGGTGTGTATTTATAATAGAGTCTGGGTAGGCAGGAACATGATTCAGCCACATAGAAGAGACGGAGGCAGCTTCTGAACTGCCTTTTGGGCACATCCTTTCCCTATAGCAACTTCTTCTTGAAATGAAGCCGTCAGCCTTTATTCTTATACTCCCTCTCGATTCCTCTCTGCCCATCTCCCAGCCAACCCCCTCCCTCAGGCTGGCTTCAAATGGGTCAAGGTTGTGCACAGTGACACATCACTCACCCTCCCTGAACTGCCTTTATCTGAGTCTTGGGGATCAACGTCATTCTCCATAGTCTCCATTCATCAAAAATACTATGGTGTTGGTGTCCTTCTGGTTCAAGGACTCTCTGAGGTTCCTCAAGCTTAAGGACCTTTTGCAAAGGAAACTTACTTTAAGCCAGCAATGGTTTGTCTAATCCTTCTCACTTTGAATCTTTTACAAAAGAAACTTTCCCTCTTGCTCCTGCCTCTATATAAGGTGGTGCCTCATTCCACCATCAAGTAAAGCAACTGGACCATCTTCAGGTCTTTTACAGATGTGTAGACATGTAGAAAATGCTAACAGCAGCATTTCTGTTATTTAAGTAGAAAGCCTTTGTAAATGGGTACAGATGTACTATACTTATAACTCATAGGTGTTAGACATAGAACAATGTTTTTGTTGGTTTTGAGTATGTGGTATATTTATAACTCCTCTAAACTGGATCAAACTATTCAACAAGTGGAAAAAGATGTCCCTTCCACAGTGAACTGAGGGTTCAGGATTCTGGCACCAGTTTGTTTGGGGCAACCACTTATGTGACTTCAGGTAGTCCCTTGAGTGATCTGTTTATGCTGCACATTCCTCACCTATAGAGTAAGGAATTAGATACTAGACAATCTGCTAACATAATTAATGTTAAAATGTCTTAGAGCTGAACACAGTGGCTCATGCCTGTAATTCAGCACTTAGGGAGGCTAAGGCAGAAGGATTGCTTGAGCCCAGGAGTTTGACACCAGCCTGGCAACATAGGGAGAACTTGTCTCTACAAAAAATTAGCTGGCATGGTGCTGTGCACATGTACTTCCAGCTATTTAGGAGGCTGAACCTGAGCCTAAGAGGTCAAGGGTGTGGTAAGCCCTGATCATGCCAGTGCACTCCAGCCTGGGCAACAGAGTGAGACCCTGACTCAAAAAAAAGGTCTTATGTTCTTATGTTCTCAGGAGAACTCAGTGAGGAATGTTCTATTGGGGTCAACATTTGAAGAAAAGAAAACTAAACATTAGTGTGACTGTCTTGTCCTAACACAGTCAGGGAGGAGCTGGCTGAGAAAGGGAAGCCCTGACTCCAGCCTGGCCACGTCTGAACATTGTATTGTACCTGCCTATGACCACCTCCATAAATGCACCAACCATCTATCTATTCCATATCCAGGGAAATCAGCATCCATCCTGAATTTTTAATCTCTTTGCAAAGAAGGACTTAAACATTACTATAAAATCTACTTTAGACCAATGGCCAACATCACATTTTTTGATAAAGCGCCATAGCAAGGATTGCAAAACTTCCAGGGAGCCATGTCAGTATCACACTTCATCAGACCTAATGTATCATGGATTTTAAGACCAGTCTTTGATTTTCATATCACCAGGCTATAAAAGATTTTCGAATTATGCTTGCAAGATACATTGTTGGTTACCCAGAATCTGATTTTAGAGACTAAAAAAATGTGAAACAATGGGTGTCTTGAAATTGCAGAAACAGTCACAGGACACTGGGAAGGAGTGATACTTCCAAAGAGGACTGCTGCTTCTCAGTTCCAGCTGCTTGATCCTGAGCATTTTTTAACAAAAGTCTGGAATCCACATTTTAAGTAAATTTTTTTAAAAATCTGGAAACTAATTTTTTTAAAAACTCAAATACTCAATGGTCAAAATAAAAAAAACCATGTCAGTAGACCATTCAACCCAAAGCCTTTCCTATGCCTAGTGGGTGCCTCTTGATGGGTTTGAAAAAGTGAGAAATATCATGCCATCGAGAGTGGAGTCCTTCACAGACTGAAGGACCAGCTGGCTGGCAGATAGCAGACCAGACAAGAAAGTAAGAGAACCTGGACCAATGTGCTAGCAGTGAGGATGCAAGGAAGCAGGCCATTTGTCCTTGATGAAAGGTACAGGCCCCAGAGATGGGAACAAAGACCTCCACGGGCCAAGGTCTCACCAGAACCCAATTTTCACACTCAAAACCAGGGTCAAGACAGTTTGGAGGGTTGGTGAGCTTTAAGTTAGAGACAACTTTAAGGCCCCTATCTTTCCATTCCTCTTTAAGAGAAGCAGACACTTGAGACTGGTGCTTCTCAAAGTGTGGTCCCCACAACAGCATGAACATCACCTGAGAACTTGTCAGAAATGCAGACTCTGGGCCCTCCCACACTTAGAAAATCAGTGTGGGTGGGGGCCCAGCAATCCATGTTTTATCAAGTCCTGCAAGTGACTCTGATGCACACCGAAGCTGGAGAACCTCTGTACTAGAGCAAACACAATTCAGTTATTTCTTGGAACTCAGAACAATGTTATGTTCTCACTTTTATAACAATCTGCAAGAGACTGTGTTAAAGCAGAACAGCTTTAGAGCCTAAAGGCCATCAGGGAACGTCCAGTGTTTGATTCATCCCAGCTAGCATTCTCACTCAACACAGCGTGTCTTATGAATTCTCGTCACCTCCTTTGTAGTGAGCCAAACGCCCTAGTCGTTTGTCAGAAGCAGAGTTACTCCTGGTGGCAAAATCTTGCCATCCTATGTGGTCAAAAGCAGTCAGGGTAAAGAAAATCATTCCTAATTAACACATTATTTCCAATTCACACCATGAAAATTACAAGAGAAATGCCTCATTTGTCCAGCCCCTCCCTTTTTCCCATCGTGATTGGCAGTCCAGTCCTGAAATTGGGAACTCATGCCTTACCTTCATGGCAATCAAGAGAGCAGGAGCTGTGACTACTCTGGAAGCTGATTTGGTGATGCCTGCATCAGAAAGCAAAGGGGAGGAGGCCAAATACAAATAAATTATGAGCAAAAGAAAGCCAAGCAGCCGGACTGGACTCTATAGGGCAGGGGTTTAGTGAGCTCTGCAACTCTCATCTTACTTCAATCTTCCATCTCAGACGTTGATTCATTCCAGGTGGGTTTTGTGAAGTGATTGAATTGTTCTCAGCTCAGCTTTCACATTTGTAAACAAGAGGTAGGGGTGAATAATGAGTTAAAATAAAGCGTATAGAGAGCTGGCCCTGTATTTGGTCCATAATTCGAACTCATCCGTGTGACTTGTTTTCTTACCCATTGATGGACCTTCTTCTATCTTCTGTCGCAGGTGTTTCTGAGGTGGGGAGATTTCCTTGAGATGCAGCTGACTTGGAGTTTTATGTTTCAATTTTTAGGCCTCTAAAAATGGCTTTGCCCTTCTGTTCCCAGGCCTTCTGTGAGAGAACTTGAAATTAGCTGTTTTGCCAACTACTGGTCACGTTGGGAGGGAGGGTCTAATGAGGGAATTGTGCTCAACGTGCTCTGTAGACATGTGTAAGTTGTATTTATACATTTACTGTCTGCTTGTTTAAATGTTTCAGAGATCTGAAAGTAGAAATGGAGCTTGGGCCTAGGATTGGTTTGATTTTTTTTGTTTTTTTTACAGGTGGCTTTGAGGCCTATCAGATTATTTAATAGACTTTTTAAATTTTTTATTTTAAAGATGTGGGGTACAATTCAGGATTAGGTATACAGGTGTCATCGTACAGGTAAAGTTTGGGCCTACCTTTGGTCCCCACTTTGCCTGGTTTAAGATCAGGTACCCTTATTAATGTTATGTGCCCCCCTCCCTCCCTTGGCTGTATCCCGCTACTGCCAATCCCTTGCTTATAGTATTATGGTAAATGTTCATATTTAGTAGACTTTATCTTGCAGGTAGAAGATATTGAACTTAAAGGGAATCACTAATCTCTGATCTAAAGCAGAACTCATAATTCCATGCTTTGGGCTGCTGATATGTCACAGCTTAGATATTTTATTCTTTATAATGTAATCGAACTTTGCACTTGATTTTTAGATTCCATTTTCAGTCAGGGAGCCCTGCACTTTTCACTGATAGGTAAATCAAAGTTATCTAGACCAAGTGAACAGATAAAGGCTTGTGAATTTCAGTCCCTGGCATCATGGTCAATTTAAGTGTTCTGTCACTCAATACAAACCTTGTCAGCATTTTTAGGAGAGAAAATTCTGTAATTATTTGAGAAGAATCATGGGTATATAAATGAAGTTATTGTCAGATGTCAAGTTCTGCTACTCTCCGCTTGCAGGCTAAAATGAAAAAGCACAACATGTAGTGTAAGGAAGGGGACTTTATTCCAAAAACTGGCAGATGGGGAAATGGCCAAGCCCATGTCTAAATGAAACCATTTCAAAATCTTGGACCGAGGGTAAGATTTTATAGGGAAAAGATGAAATGGAGGTACCAAGGAGTGATACAGGATATAGGGCTCTGTGTCTTCCTTCAATGATATTCCTGCATTGCTGCCTACCTGGACAGCCACCCATGTCATCACAATTGTGGTCCAGTTATAGACTGACCACACTGCTGTGACTTCTGAATCTTGACTTGGGGTCTCCAGGCATAGGTGACTTCTGAACAATGAGGCTTCAATCACAGTTTGTTCCAAGATTAGTATCTGAAATTTCTCAAGTGAGTTAGAGCAACGGGTATGTGCTTAATCATAATCATAGGATCATTGTGTAGGGGGAGGAAAGGAAAGGAAAAGAACTTAGTATTCCTACAAGCTGCATTGTGGAATTAACAACAACAAAAATAACTTTCAAAAGCTGAGAATCTCAGTTACATTCTCACATCAGACTTGATCATGACGGGGCCACACTGCTTTGGAAATGCCATGTGCACTGCAGGGAGCCTCCAGCTCTTACTGGAAGGAAGTAAACCCGGGTCTGAGCTGTTGGAAAAGGCGGCTCAGAAAGTTCTTTGAAATCTGCTTGACCTTGAAAATGCATGCACATTTGGTATTCAACTTCAGATTTCTTCATATTTGTTTTTTAAAATAAAAATGATTTTACCCCAAATTTTGTGTAAAATTGATGCTCCAGAGCTGGCACCCTTATCCTTGAGCATATCTGCTTACCTCTGGGAATAGAAAGCGCCTGTCTGAGAAGCTCTAATGTCCTGGGAGGTTGGAAGACAGAGGATATAGGTCAGCATGCATATCTATGACTGTAAGATTAGACACTGCTGTGTATTTTTAGCAAACAGCCTCATCTTTCACAAAGTGACACTGTGCAAAGAAAGGGCAGAATCTGAATAACGAGTAGAGAGTAAAGGCCAAGGCAGCCTTGTCAACTGAGTTCTAAGTCCCCACACTGCTGAAGCAAGTTCCCCTACAAGGGTGAAAAGAGCTGGTCTTCATGCTGTTTTGCTGAATTATAGTTTCCAGGGCATGCCATGGTGCTGTGAATTCATACTTGTAACATTTCAAAAGGCGGATGGAGAGAGAAAATGAGAATGGGAGTAGGAGAGAGACATCGGGATTAACCCCAAAGCCCTAAATTTAATTCCAAGAGCTTCTCAGTACCCTGCAGAATCTTTTGCACACCAACAAAAGACTCGGTTTGGAATCTGTTAAACCATTTGCTGAGTAGGTTCTGTTGTGGAAACATTTGTGCGCAACACATAGACAGTGAAGCTGCCAAAGATACATCTGAGAGAGAGGGGCAACAGGACCCAGAACCGCATGGTTAGAATGACAGTCAGGCGTTAGACAAGCCACAGAGCAAAGGGAGCATGTCTGCCCTGAGAAGCCAAGCCATCTCCATGACAGGCCTACAGCCTCAGGTTATTCCAGAGTGAAACTATTTGGGCTAAGTCTTCACATTACTTCACAGTCAGTAAACTATAGAGGGTTTGTGAATGCAGCTGATTTCTCAACCTCAAACATGCCTCTGCAACACATCTTGGACAAGAAGTCAGGATGTCAAACCTTCCTGAGACTGAGCAAGCATGTTTACTTCCTGGAAAGTGTTTATCATGGCTACTGTTGCCTCCATTTTCATATCATCAGTCTGGTGCCTACATGCCTTTGCAAATAATGTTAGTGAAAAGCCAATCTTATAGAGATTTAAATGATATGTATCTCTCCACTGAGCTTAGTAACTTCTAGAAAATATATTTTTGGGGGGAGTCTACAAACCTGTTTTTGATGCAAGTGAAGATAAATAAACGCTTCTCTGTAAATACCTTGAACACCAGCAAAGGAATACATAAATAGGAAGAACCAAAATATGTATGCTTTTAAAAAAAGGAATAGCTGGGCTCGGTGGCTCAGCCTGTAATCCCACGCTTTGGGAGGCTGAGGTGAGTGGACTGCCTGAGCTCGCGGGTTCGAGACTCATCTGGGCAACTTGGCAAGACCTCATCTCTACAATAAATCAAAAAATTATCCAGGCGTGGTAGCGCACGCCTGTAGTTCCAGCTACTAGGAAGGCTGAGGCGGAAGGATCGCCGGAGCCCAGCAAGTCGAGGCTGCAGTGGCCAGGAGCGGCCACTGCACTCCAGTCTGGACGACAGAGTGAGACTCCAACTCAAAAAAAAAAGAAAGGAATAAATGTACTATTCGTTGTTATCACTGCATGTTTAAGCTCATTTTAGCTTAGCATGAAATATGTAGGTTAATCCCACATCTTTTAAAAAACATACATTAGCATACACACACTCTAGACTTAAAATTTCACAAGCTATAATTATTAAAATTATAGTTTTTGTTGTTCCCTCAAAGAACTGATATTCTAAGAAGGAGGCAAGCTAGGTGTGGACCTTTTAAAACTAGAATTAGATACCAGGGACTTTACTAGTTGATCATAACTGTCCCAGTGCAGCAGTAGAGCCTTGTAAGGAGAGGTGGTCAGCCAGCAGAAGTCTCCCATGGCCTTTGCCCAGGCACAGGTGTGCAAACTGTGTACAACACTAAGGAATTTTGAAGCCCTGGTCATGACCTTGAGGACTGGCCACTTTCAGAGTTAAGAGAGTGGTCTAACCTGAAGATGTAGTCTCTGAACTGTTTGTTGGTCTCTATTTCCTTGCGTTAGCCAGTCGATGGGGAGAACAAACATACTAGGAAGGAGAGGACTCTTCAATGCGAGGAGGGTTAATGCCTCAGGACATATCAGTTTCGACTCACCAATCTCAGCCATGTCTCTCTGGTTCCTTATTATCAAATGAGATGCTAAAGGACAGAAACTTGTCAAAGAGTTTGATGATCCCTTATTTGGCTTGATGCCACGCTCCATGCCACATGTCACCTCTACTGGTTCCCTCTGCTGAGCAGCCCGATACCCTTGAATACACCTCACGCTTGGGCCTCGGAGCAGACAAGATTTGCTCACAAGCTGCAACCAAAGTTCACAGGCTCATCAGGGGCACCCGTGTCAACATGAAGAGATGATCTAGTAACCCTTTTGTACTTCCCTGGGGCTGAAGCTGTGAGTCCTAGTGCTACCACACCCAGTCTCATATACAGCAGGTTGATGGGACCATCCAATCACAACTTTTATAGCATCAAAAATACTGAGACCAAGCCTGCACAACCTATAAAGAGACTTTGAACAAGAGATTATGGAGTTTTCCATTTTTCTTTTCCTACTGCAGATTATCTTCTAAAAAAGTGGACACTCATTTGGGCTCGGTGGCTCAGCCCATAATCCCATGCCTTTGGGAGGCTGAGGTGAGTGGATTGCCTGAGCCCGTGGGTTCAAGACCCGCCTGGGCAGGCGAGACCTCATCTCTACAATAAATCAAAAAATTAGCCGGGCGTGGTAGCGCACGCCTGTAATTCTGGCTACTCGGAAGGCTGAGGCAGAAGGATTGCCAGAGCCCAGCAGGTCGAGGCTGCGGTAGCCGGAAGCGGCCACTGCACTCCAGTCTGGGCGACAGAGTGAGACTCCAACTCAAAAAAAATTTTTAAAAAGTGGACACTCTGTGGATTTTCTTAATATTTAGATTTTAAAAATTATTTTCTGCAGAAATACAAGACATGCAAAAGTAAGCAAAAAGAGTTATTCTGCCTTCAAATAAATGCTCAAAATCAGTTCTGAATAAAACTTTCCTAGAAGAGAATGGAAGCAAGAACTTTAGCTGTTTTGTTAACCCATTAACATATATTGAGCAATGACAAGAAATAAAACATTTTAGCAACCTGCTTTGCAAACACCTACTAGATTGCAGATAATCCATGCGACAGTTGTGTTCTGAAATTTCCCAGGAAGGCAATTAATTAATAGAAACCTCAGAGTAGCTTCTTAATGTCATATTCAGGCTCCTCCCTAATAAAGAGTTTCCTGGAAATCCCTAAATAATAATAAGTGGAGATGCAGCAGTTCAACACTCTACTTGGCTCAATGGAAACACTTTATAACATTTTAGTTACAGCAGTAAACACCTATTGACCTATCATTCTACTGCCTTAGGCCATGCTTTGATAAATACTTTTTGCAAATTTGAATGTGAAAAGGCATTGGTTTCATAAGTAGTTACAAAGGGCCTTTAATATTACAGAAATTGTGTTTGTTGATTTCCATATCTCTGAAAAGTACCCATCACCCTCACTAGCAGATCCCCTACTACTGGGAAAGCCATTTGGTTGCCAAAAGCTTGTTTTAATCAATAGTTGCCCAATGAAATCACCATCTTTGTTGCCTATAACTGGAGTAATAATTGTCATTAAGCTACTTGTACTGGAGTGTGAATGTCCATTTGGATGCTCGTTGTGGTTGTCTCCCATTTTCCTTTTTCTTACAGATTTTTAAAAGTATTGGCTCTGATGAGACTGTCCAAGGGCAAGGAAGTCGGAGGCTGATCAGCTTCTCTCTCTCAGGTATGTCTTGCTCACCTAGAAGCCTATGGAGAGAATGTCAACCAAGAGTTAGGAGAATCGCTTCAGTTTGACTCTTCCCTAAAAGATATTCAACCTCTCTGTGCCTCAATTTCTCCATTTGTAACACAAAAATAAAAACAGATATGTATATCTGCTCAATTCTCCTTGGCCTCATAAAGATGATAGAGAATACAGAAAGCAATAGATACAAAAGCACTTTGAGGTGATGGGAAGAGAGGTTGCTATTCCACTTTTCCACTCAGGCCAAGTCGCAGTATTAAGAGCATATAAGGCCAGCAAGGTGGCTCTCGTCTATAATTCCAACACTTTGGGAGGCCAAGGTGGGAGGATTGCTCAAGTCCCAGAGTTCAATATCTGCCTGGGCAACATAGCAAGACCTCATTTCTACAATTAAATAAAAAAATTAGCCAGGTAAGGTGGCACACACCTATAGTCCCAGCTACTTGAGAGGCTGAGGAGGGAGGATTGCCTGAGCCCAGGAGGTCAAAGCTGTAGTAAGCTGTGATTCATGTCACTGCACTATAGCCTGGGCGACAAACTGAAACCTTGACTCAAAAAAAAAAAGAGTACATAAAAGTATGAGGAGAGAAGAAATTTGGTCAGGAAAGTCTGAGGAGAAAAGCAGCTCTCCAACCCTTTGTCTAAATAAAACTTCAGGTGGTGCCCAACTGGTAAGACAAACAAAAACTAAACTACTCAAAAAAGCATATCCATGTGGAAGATAATCAGTGGAATCCAGTTAAAGTTTGCTAGCTACTAGTATTTTATTTTAATAGTTAAAAGTAGTTAATTTTTTAGTTTTCATGGACATAGCATGATATGCCATATGTTAACAATAGAGCAGACTGGGTAAAGAGTATGTGGGAAATCTTTTTACTATCTTTTGAACTCTCCTGTAAATCTACAATTATTTCAAAATGTAAAGATTGAAAGAAAAACTGAGCCGCTCTGGCTAAGATGACATACAAAGCTCAGGGCTTTACATCTCAAGCCCACCCTAAGGGGTCTTTGAGAGGATACAATAGCATTGTTGCAGATCCCAAGTTCTACCACTGGTAGCTTGCAGGCCGAAATAAACAAGCATGAGATGCAGTATAAGTAGGGGGACTTTATTCGAAATCTGGCAGATGGAGAAATGGCCAGGCTCATTCATCAAAGAAACCATTTCAAAACTTTAGGCTAATGACAAAAGATTTTAAAGGGAAAGAATGGAATGAGAACTATCTGGGAGGGCACAGGGAGCCGATCGTTTTTCGATGGTTATCCCCAGTCTTCGGCCACCTGGCAACTTGCTTCACTGGTTATCTCGAATCATCGTTCACCTATAGACTTGCTTCATTTGTTATATCAAATCGTCATCTCTAATTCTCGTCCACCTTCAGGACTGGCTGATATAGTCCTAACTGTGAGCAATGGAGAATTCTGCTGTTGGGTCTCCAGACTCTACTATTATAAGATTATCCTCCGGAATCTCACAGACAGGCACACAATTAGATTAGAAAGGAAAAATGTATCCTTCAAGTATAGGCTAAGAGAGAAAAGGGCTTAAAACTATTTCTTGAAAGCTTAAATGGAAATTCTCAGTTACAGTATGAAGTCCAAGGAGTTCATTGAGTACAATTTGAAAACTACTACCTTAGGTTGTCAAACCAACAAATGTTATAGGTCATGAATGCCAGAGATAAGCAAGCGGTCACAGGCATGATGTGCACAGGCCTCTTTGAGAGGTAGACAGTCAGCTGAGACTTTTCAAGTCTAAGTGAGCCCAGTAAAGAAAATGCATGTCTAAAGATCCATTGGCAGCATTAGCATGTGTCTGTACAGGTTGAAAAAAGCAGACTGGGAAGGGAAAAACTCAATAATTTTGTATTAGGGCAAAAATTATTAATAACAACTCCTGATTTGCCATTCTGTTTCTGTTGAAATGCTTGCGAAATAACCATTATTAGTACCAACTTTCAAAACTGGCAAAAACTAGGAATATGACACAATGATGAGCCAGAAGCCAAGAGAAATTTTCACTAACCAAAGCTCCAGTGACATCCGTGAAGAGGAACATCATGCAGGGTAGACAGGATGGGGTTGGGGTAGCAACAAAGTCTCTATTCCTTGGTCCCCATTTTGCCTCTTCCATGCAGACATGGGCTCACAGACCTACCAGAGAAAAGGAAATTCCCCCCACCCTAATTTGATTCACAAAGCTATTTTATAAGGTGATCATGGTTGGTTTATTTCCTATAGTCTCCTAATATATCGTTTTTCTTACTCTCATTCCAAGACAACAATTCCCAGCAATGGGATGTGACTGGGAATATAAAGTTAACTGCTAAAGGAGCTAACAGAAAAACCAAACTCTGTAAAATATTTTAAAGAGGTCTATTTTGAGCCAATATGAGTGACCATGGCCCAGGGAACACAATCTCAAGAGGTCTTGAGAAAGTGCACCTGCCTTGAGGCAGTCGGATTGGAGTGTGGTTGTATACATTTTAGGAAGGTGGAAGTTACAAGCTAAGTCATAAATCAGTACGTGGACGTTATACGTTGGTTTGGTCCACAAAAGTGAGACATCTTTAAGCAGTAGCTTACAGGTCATAGGTGGATTTAGAGATTCTTTCATCTGCAATTGGTTAAAGGAGTAAAGTTGTCTAAAAAATTGGAGTCAGCAGAAAAAAAAATGTTTTAAGTTAAGATCAGGATGTCTGTTGACCAAAATACTGGGTTGGAGTGACCTGTAGAGGTGTGTGACTTAACCCTTTATGTCCTGCTTATAATTTGACATCTTATTGTCACAAAAAGTCTGCTCTGTTAGTCTTATTATCTCTATTTTAACATTAATGCTGGTCAGTTGTTGTTCCCAAACTCCAAAAGGGAAGGATTATAATAAGGCGTATCCAACCTCCCTTCCTAACATGTATGGGAATTCCATTTTTAAGGTTTTTCCATGGTCCCCTTAGCCTAGAGGGGCCCCATTTCAGTCAATGGAAACAGGATTTTTAGGTTGGAACAAGCCTAAAATGGTCATGGGAAAATAATATCAAATCGTTGGAGATATATATAGGTGTTTAATTCACTATGTCTGTCTAGGAACAAAAGTAAATACTGCTGAAACTATCAAAATAAATTCCATACCTCAAAGAAAGACAAGACTGAAAGATCAGTAAATCTATATCAAAGTAAACCCCACAAAGTATCAAAAATTTACTTGGTGCTGGTCAACTCTGAGTGTAAAAGCAGGGATGAGGATTCCAACAGTAACTAGTTGGACGATAAAACTTAAACATGGGCAAACACTGGGACTACAAGACCTGTTTATGGATAAATAGCAGAAACTTTAATTTGAAGAATGCATGGAGAAAATAACCTATCCTATTAAAAAGTTGAAGACTATAATACTCAAAAGAAAAAGAAAGTATTCTGTTGATAGATACCTATTAAAGAGAAATAAAGTATTTATCACTCATCTGCTTGTACCCTCAATAAAAGACAGGGAAGTATGGGGCATATTAAGTAAGAGATCTAAGTGGGAAAAAAAATGATAAAAAGTGGAAGCGCGCAAAAATAAAACTTGGAAAGTCAAGCGTATTTTTTTCTTTTATTGCTGCTCTAACAAATTACTACAAACTTAGTGTCTTAATAACACAATACACTCTACTGTTCTGGAGGCCAGAAGTCCAGAACAAATCTTAAGGGACTAAAATCAAGGTGTCACCAAGGCTGGTTCCTTCCGGGGGCTCCAGTGCAAATACATTTCTTGCCTCTTTCATTTCTAAAAGCTGCTGGCATTCTTTGACTCGTGGCTGCATCGCCCCAGTCTCTACTCCTATCATCATATTGCCTTCTCCTCATTTTGCTATTACTACCTCCATCTTATAAGGACCCTGTGGCTACATTTGGCCCACCTGGACAGTCCAGGATAATCTTCTCATCTCAAGGTTCTCAACTTCATCACATCTGCAAGTCCTTTTTATTATGTAAGGTAACGTGTAGATTCCAGGGATTAGAACACACACATCTTTGTGGGGCCATTATTCTGTCTACCACAGTGGAGGAGAGACTTAAACTCTAAAAAGTGCAATCACAGAATTAAAAGTGAGCCTTCAAGAGCTGAACAGAGCACAATCAGTAGTACAGTATTGGAATCAGTGATATGGCATACTGACTTGTCTTGCCCAGAATGGATAGATGAAGAACAAAACACAAAAAGGATGAGGGGGACTAAAGAAGATTGACACACACAAAGCCAGCACATAATCAGTTTTTTTTAATGAAGAAATCAGAACAAATTAAACAGAAACAGTAATAAAAGAAAACATTCTTGAGCCGAAGGTAATGTTGAGTTTTTAAATTAAGCCATCAGGTGCTAGGGGAAAAAAAAAATGTATATGAAGAGACCAACTCACTTAAAAAAATTTTTTTTTCAAATATAGCCACAGTCGACATCCAGGTTGGAAAAGTGTGATACTTACAGAAGGATAAGGCTCATTCTAATCTCAGGCTTGTCTTCTGATATGCCAAAAAAAAAAAAAAAAGAAACTGAAGCAAAGCCTACAAAGTGTTGACAGTAGCATGTTTTAACCCAAGATTTCTATGTCCATCATTTTGTCATGTAAATGGGAAGGTAAAAGGAACACATTCTCAGGCTTGCAAGGACTTAAAGACCGCCACCCTTGCACCTCACCTGAAAGTAACATGTGGGCATGCACTCCAGCATAAAGAGAGAAAAATCCAAGAAAAACCAACAATTGGAGACAATGCAATATAAAAGGACTGATTTTCTGTTTAGGATGTAAAAGGAGAAATAACCTGAAAGTTAGATAATAGAATTAATCTTCTTTTCTAGAAAGTTTCAAGTACAATGAACATATCGAAGCAAGATAGCTTATGCAAATGCTTTATTTCTTTAATCTATTTATATTTCCTATTTTTATCACTTCTTAAAAGTAATAAATTTCCTGGGTAAATATCAAGCCTTTAATTTCAACAAATTGCACTTTAGCACTCTACCTAAAAAAAAAAAAAAATCAGAAACGCAAATAAAGATTTATTCACAAATATATTGGAGACAATTTAAACATTCAAAATTAGGGACTGATTAAATAAATTACCACAGAGCCAAGTAATCAAATACTATGTACTCTTAAGAAGTATTATTATACAAAATGTTCTAAAAAGCATGGAAATATCCTTATGATATTCTAGGGGAGGAAAAATAATTTTTCCTCTACTCTTCATGAGTTCTTACCCGGGGACTCCCTGTAACAGAAGACAGATTAACAAGGGAAAAACAACAGTTTATTAACATATATATCCAGTGTATACATGAATACATAGGGATACCCAGGGGAGAATGAGTAAACTTCCAAGAGGGGGCTTAGAATTTTAGCTTATATAGACAAAGAACAATACAATTTTTAGAGAAGTGACAAGGCAGAGGAAAAAACCTTGGGTCTCTAGGGCAGCCAATGTTGTGAGTCTATGGTAGGTAAATGCTAGTTAGTAAAGTCTATTATGCAGATTCCTCTGATGCTGTCTCCTGGTTAGTAAGGGTCTGAAGTCATCTCTGGTGATCAATCTTTATCCTTCTGGGTAGAGAGGGGAAAAGTAACACCTTTGTAAATGTATACCCTATTTTTGGGTAAATAGGGAGAGGGCAAAGAGTTTTTCTTGTATCTGCTTTTTCTCTATGGCCTTCAACTCAAAATAATCCTTATGCCAAGTGGCATATTTTGGGATGTTGTATTCTGGTGGTATATTTTTGTCTTCTGCATATATAATGCAAAGCAAAAGAAAAAAGTCTAGGATGCAATACTGAATATGCAGTATGGTCTCCACTATGCAAAAATAAATAAATAAATACTGGAAGAAAATACGTGAAACATTTGGCAAAGGCTGCCACTGGGTAGTACAACTTGAAATAATTGTAAAATTCTGTTTCTTTTCATTACATATTTTAAAATGTTATAACAAGTGTGAAAATGTTTATCCTCAGAACCAAAAAATACAGGCAAAAATGGGGGAAATTATTAATAACTATCCTCCCATTAATATATCATTTGCTTTTGGAAAATCATAGAACTCTATGTGCTCATACAGACATCCTTCTCAACCATCTCACAGGAAAAAAAAGCAAGACTTGAAAGTGTTAAATTTATTTTCTCAAAATTACAAAGTTCAGTAGTGAATGTTCCAAAACTCAATGTAGGTATAATGACTCTCAGTCTAGCACCCTTTTAACTATATTTCTTATTGCAGCAGTCTTTAAATACTTTTACTCCATGAAACATATATTTTAATAAGTATCCAGATTGAACTTAAATGTGTAAGTGCTCATAGAGAAAAGTGTAAACATGAGCCAAGGACATGAAAGAAGACCTGTAAAAAATGAAATGCTTGCTCTTGTGTGGGAAGTCTCTGTTTTGTAAAGCTACTAATTATCCCAAAATTAATGTGTAAATTCAATGTGGTTCCAATCAAAATCCCAATTTTTTTAAGGAAATTATTAAAATAATATTTATCTGAAAGGATAAATGTGTGAGTGGTAAAGCAAGATATTTTCTTTAAAAATAAAAAGAACAATGAGGAGTGGTTTAATTTACCAGGTATCAAACATTTGATAAAGACATACTGATACAAATGTTGACAAGCTATTTGATAGAACAAAATAAAGAGTATAGCAAAGGATTCATTTATACTTGAGAATTTAATCTATACCAAAGTTGACATTTTTATAAAAAGGCAATATAACATATTGTTAAAAGCACAGACATTGGAATCAAAGAGACAGGTTCAAAGCTCATCCCTGATCAGGCCTGAAAACATATGACTCCATTTTCTCTTGCTCAAATTAGGGAAATAATCTCTACCTTATGGAGAAATCAGATAACGGATTTTAAGTGCTTGCAATAGTTCCCAGAATTTAGTAACTAGCAATAAACAGTGGGTGGTGTTGGAGGTGATGGCAGTCATTATTTTATGTTGAATGAAGTATACATCTTTCACACTCTACATCAGGGTCCCCCAAAACACCTCCAGGTTAAACAATTTACTGGGAGGACTCACAGGACTCGGTATCTAGTTGTACCCATGACTGTGATTTATCACAGTGAAAGGATTCAAAGCAAAGTTAGCAAAGGGAAGAGGTGCACAGGCAAAGTCTGGAGGAAACCAGGAGAAAGCTTCCAAGGGACTCTCCCACTGGAGTCACAAGGACGTGCTTTATTTCTCCAGCATGAACTGTAACAACACGAGTTAAATGTTAGCAACCCTATAATACTGAGTGATCTATCACAGAAACAAAGAACCGAGTATGACATGTTCTCTCATAAGTGGACCTTGAACAACTATCATACTATTAAAAAGGGATTGGCAGTAGTGGGAAACTGCCAGGGGAGGGAGGTGCATACCTCATCAACAAGGGTACCTGCATAATGAACATTTGTATCCCTAATCCTGAATTGTATCCCACATCTTTAAAATAAAATTAGAAAAGTGTCTTAGGGACTCAGTGTCCAGGGTTTCCATTGGGGTGGGGTGTGTGCTGGTCATGTGGGCATCTTCTGTTAGCCCATACCAAAATTCCAGACTCCCAGAAGGAAAGCAGTGCTCATCATAAGAAACATAGTTGGCATGAACAGTTTGGGCACAGTGAGTCACTTTTATCAGTTCTGGGAAGGCAGGGGCCCTCCTGAAATCCAAGTTCCCAGACACTAGCCCAGAGCCAACCTTACTAACAGGTCTTTCCAAAATGAGCAGTCTCAGGCTGCTATGTTAACTTCTCTCTGCATAAGTTCTGTGGGTGTAGCCTAGGTTTTGCAAATTTCTGTGATGCTCATACTTTCTGCCCTTTTTTCCTTTCAAGGTCACATATTACCATGCAAGAGAATAAGAATGATTTTATTATGAAAATGACTTTGAATCAACTCAAAATACTTTTAAATAAATGAAAAGTTTCCCTTGTATATAATGTGAATACTTTTGTTTGGAAAAGACTCCAATAATACAAAAGTTTTAAAAATTATATTTCATGGTGTCATAAATATACATATTTCTAGTAAATATAAAGTGATTTCAAATCATTCCAGAACAACTATGAATTTGTAACAATCTTGTATTCTCCCTGCCCCCTCACCCAGCATGAGATTGTCCATGATCAGATATTCTCAATTAAATAGAACAATTCAGTTTCAAAGTTTTGCCCTCCCTGGCAGCATGGTTTCTCAAAACTCTTCTCATTAGTAGGCACTTAGCCCCATGAAAGCCAGCATTATTTTCTTTTTCCTCCATAGTCTTTGCTCTTTTAACCCTCTTCTTTCTCTTTATTTCTGCTAATTCTTTCTCCTTATTCAGTGAAGTCTACATTTATTGTGAAACTACAGCCCTTGTTTTTCTTATGTTTCTACCTTGCAGAGGAATTTTATACCCAGACCCACTGAATTTCCAAAGTTGTCTGTCCTCTCTCTGTGCCCACCTCCCTTTCCTGAGCTGACCCTCAGACCCTCACTGCCACCTCTTCATCTTAACTTTCCTTAGGAAAGCCCAAAATCTAGTCCAGTAAGGCCAAACGAGCCTCTCCTGAAAAGTCTAGTTACTGTAATGCCAGCTGTCACCCTCAATAAAACATATTTAAATTAAAATATCCCTTATTTTATAGATTTCCAGGCCATGGGATTGAAGAAAGGGATGTTTTTCAACCCAGATCCTTATCTGAAGATTTCTATTCAGCCTGGGAAGCACAGCATCTTCCCTGCCCTCCCTCACCACGGACAGGAGAGGAGATCCAAGATCATAGGCAACACGGTGAATCCCATCTGGCAGGCTGAGGTAAGTGCCATGGACCTTGAAAGGAAGCCCAAGTAACAGAGGGAAGTGGTTGACCATGAACCAGCCCACATGCTTTCCCTTCATTCGTAGAATCCCAAACTCTGCTGCTAAACCCATGGCTCTCATGGTCTTAGCAGACAGCCATGTTCTCTATGGATTGCAACTCAAAGGGATCCTAAGTCCCTCCAGATAGTAATGAACTTTTCATTGCTGCTGCTCTCTGATTCAGAACCTGTGCCTGCGAGCGGGGCAGTCTTCCTCTCTGCCCTTTGTGTGGGAGAAAAAAATGTTGTGGTCTGAATATTCTAGTTTCTCCACAGTTCTTCCTACACATGTGGTCTTTGAGCAAGTGTGCCAGATTTAAAATGTGTCCTCTGAACCAGTTCCAGAGATTCTAAAACTATCAGGTTCCTGGGGCAGGTAAATCAATAAGCCCTAGAATATCCCTGGTCGGGTTACAAATTGTTGTATGTAAATGTATATGAAGTCTAATTTATTAACCCACCCTCATGATTTGCCCAGGGCTGGGAAGCTTGCTAGAGTATTGAATAGTGTGTTTTGTCTAATAAAGGCCCTTCTCCACTCCTAAATGTGTCTTCTTTGCCAGCCAGAAGTTAGGAGGGTCCTCAACAAAGTTGTATGTCAGGCTTGACCTCACAGTGACACAGTCCTCTCCTAGAGAACATTCAGAAAGTTGTTGCCACCCCTTTGGTTGCCTAGTTGCAGGCTTTAGCTGGAGGATATAACCTTCAAAATGTGGGTTAAGAGGCAGAGAGGCTTACATCATGAGAGTGGATGGTTAAAAGTATAGCTCTATAGTGACACAAACCTGGGTTCAAATCTCAGCTTAGCCAGTTAATAGTTTTATAAATTTGAGAGATCAGTTATCCTCTGTCTAGGTCTTAGATTATCCTCATCAGTCACTTAGGAATGGAAACGTACTCCCACTGAAGGCTTTGGACAGGATTTCTTCTTTAATTTTTCAGAGTACATCTTCTCAGATGTAGAACTTTCAAGTGCCCTTGACGAAAAATACATAATTAGATATTTGGGAGCAAAATTATTTTATTATCTTTTAAATTACACCACCTATTTCCTAGGTTTAATCAACCATCTCCCAGACTCCACAGAAGAGCTCTTTTAGAACTCTGAAGTGGACATGGGGGAAATCAAGTTGTACTTGAACTTCCTACTAGTGTTAGTTCTTGACAGACTCTAAAGCACTAATGGCACCACTAGCATGAAACAATGAATCTTAAATTACTTACTGCTTTAGCTCTGGCTATTCTCATCACTTATTTCTGAACTCCTCACTGTATTCCTGGGAATAATACAAGGTACCACAGGAATTTATAGTATGCGGGAGGGGGGAGAAAGTCTTCTTTCTTCTGAAGAACTTTAGAGCAACTTGTTCTAAGACATTTAGTCATAAAAGTGGAATAAATCTCAGAGAATGTCTATAAACTACAGTACCATCAGAAGGTTTTCTAGCTAAAAATGTCAACAAGAATCCACCTTAAGTTCTGAAATTATTTCTGAATTTTTGATTGAGATTGACTTTGTTCTGGTGAGATACTGGCAAACTCTCCTGAGTCCTCTGTTCTGGGCCTCCTCATTCCATCCCACATGCTGGAGTAAGAGTAACTGATCTAAAACAAGCCTCATCACATGTCTCCCTGATAAGGTGCGGGTTGAGGATAAGGCATTTCTCAAGTTAAACAGCTAGTAACTGGCTGAACAGAAATTTGAACCAAGGTTTGCAGGGTGGCAAAACTGTCCTTTTAACCTGGGAATTATACTACAGTCTCCAGTGCCCAAATATCAAAGTCATAGCTACCCTGCAGAGCATTCAAGGCCTTCTTCAGTCAGGCATTACTTACCATTGTGTCAGGTAGGGGTACATTTGGCTCTAAGGGAGGCGAAGCCTGGCTAACCATGATAGATCGCACCAATAAGAAGTTCAGAGAGAGGTAATCCAGGCAGTGCAGCTTCTGAGTAAGCCACCAGGGTACCCCAGTTTTCTGGATCTGCTCACTGTGCCATCCTTAATAGGTGACTTCATCCTTCTGCCTTAAAATCTCAAGCCCAAATTCTAGACAGGAAGAAAGCAGCAAGGCCAAAAAAGCCTTCTCCACATAAGACTCTGAATTTTCATTTGAGGAAAAGAGCCCTTCCCAGCACACATCCTATTGCCTACCATATAACCTCACTTGGATGGGAACACTTAGCATGTTTTTCCTAACTCTGGTAGGGAAAGGCAAGAGAGAAGGTGGCTGAGCTTAAGTGTGGGATAGAGCAGTTTCTAGTGTCTGTGATGTCCTCCAGCTTCACTCCCCACTGACTTTCATCTCAGACCTTATGCTAAGGCCACTCCCTATGACTGCTGTCACCAAATGCCCCTTGTGCTTTTACATGGCCCTATCTTTGCATATATTTTGTCTTTGCTCGTATCTGTCTAAAATGTATATCCTCAACTAATCCACCTAGCAACTCCCATTCATCCCTCAAGTCTCAGCTAAAATGCCATTTCCCATATGGGGCATTCCTGGACTCCTCCACCTCAGACATCAGGAGGAAAGTACTGCCTTGTACAGATTCTGCACAACATGGTGTTTCCATGTTGTCTTTTATTTGCACCTCTATCTTCCCAAGACTTTGAACTCTTCAAGAAAAGGAAGTCACATCTAATTCTTACTGATATCTCCAGGTCCTAACAATAAGTTATATAGGGCTTATAAAGGACTAGCTATGCCAGGTAGTGTTCTATAAATTTTACATAATCAACTCATTTAACAACAACCCTATGAGGTATGCACTAGTATTATCTGTTTAAAAGTGAGAAAATCAAAACACAGAGAAGTAATTTTTCCAAGGTCACATAGCTGTAAATGACAAAATCAGAATTTGAAAAAGGTAGCCTGTCTTCAGAGCCTGATACTGACCAGTCTTGTTTGTAGGTGGTCATGAACAATTTTTAGAAGAGTATCCATTATTTATTTCAGACACTCAAAGTGATCGTGACCAACCCTACCCCCAACCTTTCATTTAAGAAATGTTTGTTGAGTAACTACTGTGTAATAAACATAGAAACCAGTGGAAGGACACAAAGATGATTGTTAGATAAAACCTCTCAGGTTAGTGGAGGAGACAAAACAATGCAATAAATGTTCTAATCAAGGTATGAACAAAATGCTACAGAACACAAAGGCAGGAGCACGTAGCCTGAGAGAAGATTTCACAGAGGATGTGCTACTACTGGACTTGTCTTGACAGGGAATGAGATGTTTTTCAAGGTGGGAGGGGATGTTTTTCAAGATAGGCAAAAGGAAAAGCATGTGTAGAGAAATCAAAGCATCTCACCAACACAGCGCACCGTTGGAAATGTCATCTGGTTGATGCCTATGGTGTGCACGGCCAAGTGATGGCAGCAGGGCAGGGCTTACTCTAGTCATACGCATTCAGCATGGTGGCTTTATTCCTTACAAACAAAAGATATTGTTAGGTTCTGGGTCCCACATTGTGCCTTGGCAAATGAAATGATTCCCTGCTCCCAAAAGATTCACACAAGTCTTTAAATTTTTATGCGAGTAGGTACAAACCAAGCTGTTTTACTTTCTGTATTTGCTAATATACAAAGAATAGTCCATAAGAAGTCTATTTAAGTTGCCTGCACTTTGCACGTATATCCTCTAATGTATAGTTTAAATGCTAAGTTTATTTCTATGGTTAATGTTACATGAAAGTCTTATGTAATTCTTTTCAAGTGCATGCAAGTTCAAATTTGAAATATACTTTTCTGCTCATTAAAATATGTTAAACCAGGCCTAGTGGCATGTACCTGTAGTCCCAGCTACTCAGGAGGCTGAGGCAGGGGGATCACTTGAGGCTAGAAGGTTAAGACCAGCCTGAGCAACACAGTTCAACTCAATCTCAGGAAAAAGAAAAAATAAGTGAACTCTTAGAAAAATTAAAGTTTCTGTCAGAATTTTAAGATCAGGAGGAAAAATTAAAAGAAATATATATATGAAATACAATGCAATCTAAAATAAACAAATAAATAAGAGACTTCCACATTGACTGATCCATCTCCTCTTCTTTATTATTACTGTAATCAGAAACTCTTTTCACCCCGGTCTCCTTGATTTTTAGGTCTATTCCCTTTCCTGGATGGATGTAAGGAGCATTTTTAAGATAATAGTTACACAGAGAAGTTAAAACAGAAACAGCAGTCATTAAAGAGTCTTGGGTTATATATTCAGGGTGCTCATGCAGAGGGTATATTTAGACTTCTAAATAAAGCAAGGAACTCCTAAAAACAGATTATCGGAAATATCAAGTGAATTGAGAAATATTAAACTCTAGCCTGGGGCCCTGGTGTTTGTTAGCTTCTGCTGCATTCTCTCTGCCTCTGCCTTTCAAAGCTGGGTGGAGTCAGCCCCTGTGTGCACTGTCAGCCTGCATCAATCAGGTCACAAGATTGGAAGATTAGACAGACCAGCTCATGAAGCTTATATTTCAATGGTAGAAAACCAAATGAAACAATATAACTTTATGGAAAATAAGCACCATGGAGGAAGTCTCGTGTTGTAATAGGATATACATGACTGAGGGGGCTCCCTCAGTTATCAGTAGTCCAGAGAGGCTGTTCTAAGTTGTTGTCACATGACCTGAGAAGCCAGACATGCAAAGACCTGACTAGATCCATGTTTCAGACAGAGGATGCAGTTACTGTGAAGGCCTGAGTGTAGAGCTTGGCATGTTTAAACAGGAAGGAAGGTCATCCTGACTGGAGTATAGTGATTGTGACAAGGGTAAGGGTGGGGTATAAGAAGAAGCTGGAGAGGCAGGGCCAGCGAATTGCCTCTGGCCAAGAAATCCTCCTGCCTCAGCCTCCTTGAGCCATGGAGAAGAGCTGGGACCTTATTCTAAGAGTGTAGGAAGCTGTTGGAGTAATTTTAATAGGAAAGCATCATGGTCTCATTAAAATTTTAAGAAAACCTTCCTGCTGCTACGTGTGGGACAAATTATAAATAATCAATAATGGATGCAGTTGATTTCTGCTTCTGGCTCTGATTGGGCAGCCCATAGCACACTAACTCAAAAGCAGCTAAAAAAGCTGGATAGAATACCAAAAAGGAAAAAAAAACACTTGTGGTGACATCAGAGAGTAGTTAAGGCAACTGGAACTTACAAGGACAAGATCCTGATCAGAAAGGAATCTCAAGCCAGCCAACTTTCTGTAGCTACAGAGAGATCAGCAGATAGCAGAAAGTGGTAGAAGATCAAGGAGGAGTCTGCTGTAATCTCATCATGCTAAAGAGACAAAACTTGAAGTTCTGGATCCCCCAAGGAGAAGTCGCCTCAGCAAAGCCCCAGATCCTCAGTTGTCCTCCTAGTTGACAACAGTGTAGGATCAGGACAAACCACTAGTAAAAAACCTCAAGACACCCCAGATAACTCAGTCAGGTCCTGATTCATTAAAATTGTCTGACCCCAGTGGCAACAGAAAAAGGCCCATGGACGATTTATTATTGGAATTATCAGAAGTAGATTTGAATACTATTTTGTCTTTTTATCTTAAGCAGCCAGACATCAATAACAAAAAGGTAACTAGAAAATGTTCAACTTTCTGGCTGAGCACTGTGGTTCACACCTGTAATTCCAGCATTTTGGAAGGCCAAGGTGGGAGAATTGCTTGAGCCCAGAAGTTTGAGACCAGCCTAGGCAACATAGCAAGACTTCATGTCTACAAAAAACTCAAAAAATCAATCAAGTGTGGTGGCACATGCCTGTAGTCCCACCTACTCAGGACCTGAGGCAGGAGGATCGCCTGAGCCCAAGTAGTTGAGCCTGCAGTAAGCTATGATCACACCATTGTGCTCCAGTCTGGACAATAGAGTGATAAACCCCCAACTCAAAAAAAAAAAAAAAAAAAAAAGAAGAAGAAGAAGAAGAATAAAAAGAGATGTTCAACTTTCTTGAAAAGTAACCAAAATTTTCCTTTAAAGAAATCTATCAACAACAAAAATAAAATAAATTGCAACAAAAACTAGACAATATTTTGAACTAAATAATAATGACTATATGAAATATCTAAACTTGTGGAATGCAGTTAAATTAGAAAAGAAGAAAGACTGAAAATCAGTGACCTGATTTTCCATACGAACAAGGTACAAAATTAACAGCAAATTGAACACAGAGAACAGAGGGAAGTATATTAGTATAATGAAGAAGATAAATACAAAGAAGTCAATGAATTAGAAAACAGATGCATAATAATGAAAATTAACAAAGCTAGAAATGTAATAACCTTACATACATTAAAAAGATGATAAGAATATTATGAACCCATTTATGCTAATACATTTTAAAATTTAGATAAAACAGAATTTCTAAAACAACACTACTAAACTGATGCAAAAATAAACAGAAACACTGAATGGTCCTATATCTGTTAAGGAAAGTGAATCTGTAATTTAAAACTTTTACACAAAGAAATCCCTTGGCCCAGATGTTGTCACTGTTGAATTCTCCCAAACATTTAATAAGGAAATAATAACATCTTAGCAAATTTCTCACAGATAAGAAACTTGTTTTAGGAGGCCAACTTGTTTTATGAGACCAACAAAACTTTGATACCAAAATCTGACAAGGTCAAGATGAGAAAGATAAATTACTATACTCTTTCACGAAGTCTATGCATATATTCCAAATAAAATATTAGCTCATTGAATCCAGCAACATAAAAATGATAATACTTCACCAAATTGTGTTTATTCTAAGAATGCAAGATTAACATTTTAAAAAAATCAATCCAGGTAGCAGTTTCTCTCTCAGTGTACCTGTTCCTTGTAGAGACCCAGCTGATACAGAAAAGGATCAAGTAGTTCTGTATGCCATGGCTTTTACCAGCTGACTCCTCACAAATCTACCATGGTAAACACCCAGGAAGCAACTACACACAAAGCTCTCACAAGAGTGTGCCAACATTATCAGAAAGTTCACTGAATTTTCACTTTTATTTTTAACCTTGTCACCTTTATCGAGGGATAACTTACATACAATGTAATCTGTTACCTGCAACAAGTGAATAAACTGCATTTATTTAAAGCAAATACTTTGATGAGTTTTGACAATTTTATATGCCTATGAAACCATCCCATATTAAAAATATCACTTCCAAAAGATTACCCCTTTGCAGTTCAGATCTGACTCCATTTCTAGCCCCAGGCAAACTCTGAACTGTTTTCTGTCATTATATAGATCAGTTTGCATTTTGTATCAATGAACTCCTAAAGTGTATATTCTTTTAAAAATTTTTGACGGCTCAAAACAGTGTAAAAAAAGGAAGAAGAAAACAAGAAAATGTTCAACTTTCTTGAAAGTTGTTCCACATCCTCATGAACACTCATCATTATCACTTTTTTTTAATGTTAGCTAGACTAGTAGATGTGCAGTGGTTACTAATTGTGATTTTAATTTACATATCTCCGGTCACTAATGATATTAAGCATCTTTTCATTTTTCATGTGCTTATTTGCCACTTGTATATATTCTTTTGTGAAATGTTTGGGGAGCTGTTTAACTTACTGAGTTTCATATATTCTGATTCTTTATACATTCTTGTTCAAATTACCTTAATTTTTCTTAATGGTGTTAGGTAGCTTTCATTTGTCACACATCTATTTTACAAATATGTTCTCTCATTCTACAGCTTGTCTTTCTGTTTTCTTAGTGGTATATTTCATAGAAAAAAATGTGTTATTTTATTTTTATAAAGTCCAATTTATAAAATAATTTTATGGTTCATGCTTTTGCATTTTATCTAAGAAATATACTCAAGTTAGCAAAATTAACTCCTAAGTTTTCTTTTAGGGGTTTTATAGATTTTGTTTTCATGTCTATGCCTATGATCCATTTCAAATTAATTTTTGTATGTGGTATGAGATAAGGATTAACAATCATCTTTCCATATGGACATTAAGTTGTTTCAGAACCATTTGTTGAAAAGACTTCCCTTCTTCCTTTACTAAGTTGGTGTCTTTGTCGAAATTCAATTGAACAAATATGTATGACTCTGTTTCTGAGCCCTCTCTTCCATTCCATTGAGCAATCCATCTTTCCTTTCATCTTTATGACTCTGTCTTGACTACTGTATCGTTAGAGTAAGTCTTGAAAACAGGTAGTAAAAGTCCTTCAACTTTGTTCTTAATTTTAAAAATTACCTTGGGTATTCTAGGTTGCTTGCATGTTCTTATAAATTTTAGAAATACTTTTGTAATTTCTATTTCTAAAGTTTGCTGGAATTTAGTTGAATTTATAGAACAACTTGGGAGAATAATAAATATTAATTATTTTACTTAATGCAATGGTGTATATCTCCATTTACTTAAGCCTTCCTTAATTTTTCTCAATGGTATTAGGTAGCTTTCATTGTAGGAGTATATCTTTCATTAAATTTATTCTTAAGTATTTTATACTTTTGGCACTATTTTTAAAATTTCATTTCTAATTGCTTGCTGCTAATATATAAAAATTTTTCCATACTAACCTTGAATCCTGCAACCTTGCTGAATCAGTAGTTAATTTGTATTCTTGAAGATTTTTAAGTAAACAATCACACTACAAGCAAATAGAAGCAATTTTATTCATTCTTTTCTAAGCATTATGCCATTTTTCTGTCTGTCTGTCTGTTTTTGGTTTTTGTCTTATTGCAATGGCCAGGACTTCTAGTACAATATTTAATTGAAGGAGTGACAGCTGGTATCTTTGCTTTGTTACTGATCTTAGAGGAAAAGAATTTACTATTTCACCGCACAGTATAGTGATACTGTAGGGATTTTTGTAAATACCCTTTATCAGTTTGAGAATGTTTCCTCCTATTCCTAGTTTGCTAAGAGTTTTTTTTTTTTTTTTAATCATGAATGAATGTTGAATTTTGTTTAAAAATCTGGATTTTTCCCCTTTGTTCTATTAACATAGTAAATTAAAATTATTGATTTTCTAACGTTAAGTGAACCTTGCATTCCTGAGATAAATCCTACTTGCCATGTGTATATATGACTCTGAGCTAAGTTTCTACACAGAATTTGGGGTTCTCCTTTGACTCTCTTCTTTCTGGAGTTCTTTTTTCACTCTCTGGTAATACTAGTTGCCCCAGGCTTCTTTGCCTGGTACATCTAGCCTAAAAGATAGTGGGATTTTTATTGGAGTTTTAACTGTTTTGCACCACTGTTGCAGTGACATTGGCTGCTGCATTCTGGGCAAAGACTCCAAAGTGAAAAACTCACTCCATGCCAGTCTCCTGTTTCAATAAACAAGTTTAGCAATTCAACTGTGTAGCAACAATCTTTTTACATTTTTCTGGACATTACCAGCATTTGGATTTTTTAAACAAGCAACTAATGTGTTTTGTAGCATTTTGATCACACAGTAGTTTCCATCTATGCGCTGCCCTTTTCAAGTCATCCTATAAGCTAACATAGGTGTTTTTTGTTTGTTTGTTTGTTTTTTGAGTTGGAGTCTCACTCTGTCACCCAGACTGGAGTGCAGTGGCCGCTCCCAGCCACCACAGCCTCGACCAACTGGGCTCCGGCAATCCTTCTGCCTCAGCCTTCCAAGTAGCCGAATTACAGGCATGCGTTACCACACCCGGCTGATTTTTTTTTTTTTTTTAATTTATTGTAGAGATGAGGTCTCGCTGCCCAGGTGGGTCTCGAACCCACAGGCTCA
>NW_007259245.1:609776-658376 GCF_000164805.1 Carlito syrichta
CCACTCACCTCAGCCTCCCAAAGGCGCAGGATTACAGGCTGAGCCACCAAGCCCGGCCTAACATAGGTTTTTAATGTTGTTTCTCTTATGTGCTATTCTCTTTAAGTGTAGTGCTAAAACATTCTGACTTTAAAAACAATATAAGTTACAACATTGACAGCATAAAGGAAAAAAAATCATGTTTATCTCAGTACATCCATTAAAAGCTGTTCGATAAATTGTAATGCTTATTCATGATTTTCAACAACTCCTGGGAAAAATAGGAATAGAAGGAACTTCAATCTGATAGAAGATTTAAAACAACAACAATGATATAATCTACAGCAAACATCATACTTAAGAGTAAAATATTGCAATATTTTTCCTTGGAACCAAGAACAATACAAGGATGTGTATTTTAGTCACTACTATTTAATATAGTACTAGAGATCCTAGCCAGTGCAATAAGACAAAAAAAGAAATAAATAAGATATACCGGGATTGGAAAAGAGGACATAAAACTGTCCTTATTTTCAGATGACCTTATAGTGTAAGTAAACAGTATAAAGTACTCAACAAACTATTCATATTAATAAGTGAATTTAGCAAGGTCACTGAATAAATAAAAGATCAATGTATAAAAATAAGTTGTATTTCTGTATGCAAATAGAAAAGAAAAATGTTAAAAGATACCATTTACAGTAGCATTAAAAATCCTCAAATACAGGGAATAAATCTAACAAAAGATGAAGAAGATTGCTACACTGAGCACTACTACATTGCTAAGAGAAATTTAAAACAGCCTAAATAAAAGAAGATGTATGTTCAAGTCTTAGAAAACTTGATATTATCTAGTTGTCAGTTATTCCCCAAATTGATCTGTGGGTTCAGTGACGTCCCTATCAAAATCCTCAGAGGTATTTTAATGTAGCTTGACAAGCTAATTCTAAAATTTATGTAGAAATACAAAGGGCCAAATAGAGGTAAGAAAATCTTGAAGAAAAAGAAAGCAAAAGACTTACACTGCTGAATGTCCAGACAAATATGAAGTTCTAGGTAATAAGATGGTGTGGCACTGGCACAGACTAACTAGACAAATAGCTAATTAAATAGATTAGAGTCCAGAAACAGATGCACACACATATCATCATTTTATGACAACAGTGATACTATAATGCATTAAGGAAGGGATAACCTATTCAAATTTGGTGTTCAGTCAATTTGCTATCCATATAGTAAAGAAATACATCTTGAATGCAGTCTCACAACATACACAAAAGTCTGTTCAAAATCAGTTCTAAATCTAACTATGAAATTATAATAAAGCTTCCAATTCATAAGAAAACATCTGAGAATACCTTCATGACCTTGTGGAAGCCAAATAAAAGTCTTATAGAACACAGAAAGTATTCATCATAAAAGATTAATTAATTGAATGGCAATTAATTGAGAACCTCTGTTCATCAAAACTACAATAAGAGCAAGCCACAGAAGGTAAAAATATCGGGCTATATCTAGGTAGCAAATAACTAATATCTAGAATACACATACCACCCCTATAAATAAATAAATAAATAAGGATAGAAACTAACAGAAAAATGGACCAAAGACTTGAGTGGGCACCTCACAAAAGAAGATGTCCAAATACCAATAAACCTGTGAAAAAGTACTCAATGTCTTTTTGAAATTCAGGAATGAATCCACCACACTAGCTGAACTGAGAAAGATCAACAATAACAAATGCTGATGAGGTGCGGAACAAATGAGACACACTCTGCTGATAGAAAAGGGTGAGGAAGAAAGAATACCAGTTAGGAGGCAATTGCAGAAGCCAGGTGGGAGACGATAAAGCTTAAACCAGGCTTGGAGAAGTGGAAATGTGGATATAATTAACCATGGTGCCCCACTTTCATCATCTGAGTTCTTCAGTATCCTTCTGCTTATCTCCCAACAGTGCATTTAAACTAGGGTTCCTGCATGTGAGAAGAACATTACACAGTATGGAGAGCTCAAGAAAGCATCAAGTGCTGACACTGGCTGTGAGACACTGTTAGACACTAATAACCAAAACATCACCCTACAGTTAACCAAACCATTGCCAGACAAAGTAAAAAGTCAAATATGGATGTAAACACACAGGGGTGAGCCTGAATGTTTAAAGTGTACTTCTCAATGCCAAGTTGTTTACCAGAATTGTATACCAGTAGATTGTTTACCAGAGCTATCACATTTAACCACTCCATCAGTATCGTGAATAAATAAGAATAGACTCAATAGGTAGGGAAATTGCTAAAACCTGTTTGACAGAACAGAACAAGCAGCCAGGTTAGCCTAAAATCTGCCAAACTGAGACCTACAATCTCCAGGTGGTAAGCCCAACTGCTGATTACTGTAATCTGCCAGCCCTAAGAAGCCCAAATTCTAATTGGTTTATGATAGATTTTAAACTCAATCCTGATCAATTAGGGATTGTGAGATAATCTACTCAGAAATTAAATTGTGTTTCTGACCTGGACAACATAAACATAGTATCATAAACTTTAAATATCACATTTATGAAAGAAAAGCTGTCTGAAATGCAAAGCTGGTACTGGTGGTGAGTGTGTGAGAAACCTTCATACAGCATTATTTCCACAGGACAGTTTTTTCGTTTGTTTCTGGATTGGGGGGGTTGTTTGTTTTTTGTTTTGTTTTGTTTTGTTTTGTTTAAGTTGGAGTCTCATGCCGTCGCCCAGGCTGGAGTGCAGTGGCACACTCATAGCCACTCCAGCATTGACCTGCCAGGCTCAGGCGTTCCTTCTGCCTCAGTTATCCAAGTAACCAGAACTACAAGCATGCGCTATCATGCCCAGTTAATTTTTTTTGTTTATTGTAGAGATGAGGTGTCGCCAAGTTGCCCAGACTGGTCTCAAACCCGTGGGCTCAGGCAGTCCTCTCACCTCGGCCTCCCCCACAGGACAGTTTGTAAAAAGACTTTTAAAGTACCCTGACATGGACAATTATTATTCAAGTACCAAATCAGTTCTTCTATTGGTTAAACCAGCTGCTGAACCATTTTATGAAAGGAACTCATGAATGGAGCACCAGCATTAAAACATAAGGGACACTCCTCCAGCTTACATGGAGTGGGAGGCCCAGAGGTACTGCCTCTTGTTCCACAGTGATACCAGAGGGTCATTCACTGAACGTAGGACTCAAGAGACACACAGTTTGATGTTTGCCTGCTAAGGTAGTTCTTGTACATGTCTGTTAGCATCACTTTCAACTTCTGAGGAAATAAGATAAAAGTAGAGCTTTTGAGAGCAGCAGTAAAACCCAGTGTCTAATGAAGGGCACCCCCTTTGAAAACCATTCCTAACTTCTTGTGGAGTAGAGAAAGTTGGGTAAGGGGTTAGCTTGGCACATTCATCCACAAGGGTCAGTGGTAGGCTGGAGTTAGCTCAATGGAGTTAACAGAAGCCAACTGTGTATATCTCTTCCCAAGTCCACATGTAGTAAAGTCATCTATTGTGGGAATATTTACACCAAGAAAATTGGCAAACACTACAAATCAAAGTTAGAACTGAGTGCCTTGTTCATTGATTGAAATTCGTTAACCTGAAGATTCACATTAAAAGTGACATCCTGTAACACCGATACCAATAATCAAAGATGCCAGAGTTAGGAGAGAGTAGATCTAAGTGATTTCCAAGCATGAATGCTTGAGAAGAATAGGAAACAGGTACAGACAGAGCCAAAGGAGGATCTAGGAACCAGGAAAGACGAGAATCAGGAAAGATGCAGCAGGAGGTGGGAGAGAACCCAAGGAATTTCAGAGGTGGTATGCAGTTATCTTTGGCATATCTACATAAAATGGCCACACTTACTTTAAAGGCTGAAGAAGAAATAGTACACGGGGACTAAATCATAGAAATGGCCATCCATTATCTTTGCTTACTCATTCAGCAGAAATTCCACTTCAGCCAGGCTCATCTCTGACTGTGATTCCATCCTCTGAGGGCTCTAGTAGCAGATTCACCTCCTTTGTCTCCATCAAGCTTGTCTTGCTGAAAGTTAATGGCTGTGCTCCAGTGACAAATCTCAAGTTATGACAGGTTTAACTCCATTTAGCATTTTCAGCATTTCCCAGTCTGTGGGTTATTAGCCTGGAAAAAAAAGTTAGTACAGAAATACAAACAAAAGCGAATATAAACAATAGTCTTTTCAAAGTTAAAAACAGCAGGAAAAATCAATAGAGTTCTCATCATATTATAAATTACCTTAAATTGCAATTTTGTAACAACTGAATTACTGTGTTTAGGCTATTGATTTCATGTACTACATAATTATCACTATAGTAATACCATGATTAATTAGCTAATCTCTCACATTTTCTGGGATTTAGTTTTATTTTAAACACAGCATGAGAGCAGAGAAGTATTATGTATCTTGTAAAAGCTCATGGCAAACATTTAGTGTATTAACTGCATCCATCCATAACTAAGAGAACATTATATTTAAAGGAGGCAGTAATGGTTATGAGTATAGTGTGTTTGTGGGAAAGACATACAAACACAGCACAAGTCCAGTGACTGACAGAGTGACTGAGAGGGGATATTATACAGCCCATAATAGTGTAAAACAGTAGAATTCAAATCTATAGCAATGTAGTTAGCAATAAGATTGCAACCTCAGCTAATACAACCAAGAAAACATTTGAATAGAAGGTGATATTTTATATATTTATCAAAACACATATATGCACATGTGCATTTGTGCACATGTAGATAGGTAGAGAGAGAGAGATGATAGGTAGGTAGGTAGGTAGGTAGATGAGATAGGTAGATAGATAGATAGATAGATAGATAGATAGATAGATAGATAGATAGATAGATAAATGATAGATTCTTCCTAATTGAGCAATCTCAATCCCATAGGATAATACTATAATTTGTTTTATTTCTTTCTAGTCACTGCATTTAGCCATGCTCAAGAGTCTCTTAATGATGTCTTGGGCACATCCCATAACCTTCTGGTCACTTTTAGTTATAAATGATCTAGTCAAGTCTAATTTAATATTCAGATTATATCTCTTCTCCCTCCACACACTGCGGATCAGAATTGTGGTTTGAGGGGCTTAGAAAGTGTCCTAGTCCATCTTCTGTTGCTATAGTAGAATACCACAGACTAGGTCATTCATAAAAAGAGAAGTTTATTCAGCTCACAGTTCTGGAGGTTGGGAAGTCCAAGAGCATGGTACTGGCATGTGGCGGAAACATGGCAGAAAGGCAAAAGCTGAAGTAAGAACAAGAGACACAGAGGAAACTGGACCAAACATATCCTTTTTGTCAAGAACCCAATGATAATTAATGCCCTCAGGAATAGCATAAATCCATCTGTATGGTAGAGTCCTCCTGACCTAATCACTTCTCAAAGGCCCTGCTTTAATATTGTTACAATGGAAATTAAATTTCAACATGAGTTTGGTAGAGACATTCAAATCATAGCAGAGAATAAAAAGAATACTCTGTTCTTTTGTTCCTTTACTCTACTCTACCACCTTTGAAAGAAATGGAGTCATGGAAAGAAGCCTGGAGATCTCCCTCGCCTTTTCTCTGCAAGGAATATGACCCCATTGATGGAACTGGAAAGGGGAAAATTGAGTCAAAGATTTTCTTTTTTTTTTTTTTTTGAGTTGGAGTCTCACTCTGTCACCCAGACTGGAGTGCAGTGGCCGCTCCCGGCCACCACAGCCTCGACCTGCTGGGCTCCGGCAATCCTTCCGCCTCAGCCTTCCAAGTAGCCAGAATTACAGGCATGCGCTACCACACCCAGCTGATTTTTTTGATTTATTGTAGAGATGAAGTCTCACTGCCCAGACGGGTCTCAAACCCATAGGCTCAGGCAATCCACTCACCTCAGCCTCCCAAAGGCGTGGGATTACAGGCTGAGCCACCGAGCCCAGCTCAAGGATTTTCTTACTTAACAGTTTGCCTGATGTTGCAGAGAAGACAAAGGTGGTTGCCTCCAGTTGTTGACTGATCTCTTTAGATATGGGTCCCTTAGTGACCTGAGTTTCCTATGAGCTCTCAAGGGCCAAATCTGAGGCCACAGAGCATCCTGTTACATTCATGTTCATATACAGATACCCTTTAAAATATTTATATCTCTCCTTATACCTGAGAACATACAAAGTGCATACAATACAGAGAGATAAAATATATTTGAATATAATATGAGAGAAACATGAAAGCAGAAAAATGTTTTAGTAAAAAATGAGTAAAGTTAGTACATAAATGTCAAAAGTCTTTCACACATGCCGGAATAACATTAGGAATGACCAAGGAGGAGGTGTCTCTTGATTTCAGAGGAGGAGATCATATGAATAGCACTCACTCTAGAAGATATATTTTGGTATTTTTCATACAAATACTGTTTTTGATTTACAGCTAATTTTATTTAGGAATTTTACAACTACCTATGTTAATAAGATCATTGATTTATTTTCTTATAATATCTTTGTTCAGTTTATATCAAAGATGTCTTACACTTAGAAAATTATTTGGGTAGCTGCTTCTTTTTTAAAAATTTCCTGACCAGTTCACATGAGACTGGGATTATCTGTTATAAGAAGTTCTGGTAAAATTTATTTATATAGTGAGGTGGTGACAAGATGCTTGATTATCAATTCAATTCTTTAATGGTTGTTTATTCAGATTTTCTATTTCCTCTTGAATGAATTTTACAAATTTTATTTTCTAGAGCATATTCATTGTATATGTTTCTATTTATTTTCAAAAAGTTTTTAGAATAATATATACACACTGTAGAAACTGAACTACCAAAAATATATGTAGTGAACAACCATGGTTTTTGAGATCTCTATTATATCTCTTTTTATTAATCTGATGCCTTGGTTTATGAATACAATTTATAAATTATAAGGTGTTTTTTTTTTAAATCCTGAAAGTCCGTGGACAGTAAACTCTCCAAATAAATAAATATTCCCCAAATATATAATCTCTCCAAAAAATAAATAAATCTCCCCAAATAAGTTCTCCAAATAAATAAATAAAGACTGAGAAGCCTTTATTTTTCCTTCAATCTTGAATGAGGGCTAAGTGGGCAGAAAATCCTAGGTTATTTTTCCCTTAGTACTTTGAAGTATAACTAGATAAAATAAAGTTTCCCAAGCTGTGATCTACATAACATCAATCAACCACATACTACACACACACACACACACACACACACACACACACACACACACAACCCATGTGCAAAAGCAAAGTGAAGTGCATGGTCAAGTATGGAAACACTGATACTATCTTATGGATTCACAATGCATATTTGTATATTTAAAGCCTTTGAGTCACCTAACAGCAAGGAAATTTGTTTCACCTTGTTTAACTTCTTAACAGAAATTTTTTTTTTTACAATTATAAACATCACATAGAAACCAGTTTCAGAGATGCGACAGTACACTGATTTAATCATTAACTGTCAACAAATAACTCTGCACACTTGTTCAGAAGGTATCTTCATTCTGCTGTCACCCTAATTTAGACTGTGGTGTTAGGTTTTATCGCTGCGTAACAAATTGCCACAGATTTAGCAACTTAAAAGAAGCACCATTTATTGTCTCACAGTCCTGTAGGTCAGAAGTTTAGGTACAGCCTAAGTTTTCTGCTCAGTATCTCAGGGACTGAAACCAAGGTATGGGCCAGCCTGTATTCTCATCAGGGGTTGTCTATTGAAAATATTGTTTCCAAGACCATTTAAGTGGTTGGCAGAATTCAAGTCGTTGCTAGTTATTGGCTGGAGTGGCTGCCAGCGGGTCCTTGCTGTCTGGCCCTCTCTATTATCAGAGCCAGTGATGGAGAGTGTCTCTTGCACCAAATCCATCTCACATTTTGTCTCTCTGACTTCGAAAAGGGTTCAGTCTTTTTTTGAAGGTTTATCTGATAAGGTCAGGCTCACCCAGATAATCTCTCTTTTTATTAATTCAAAACAAATGGCTTAGTAGCCTAATCATGGCATGGTGTCCAAGACATTCACAAGCCCTGCCCACACTCAACAGAAGGGGATTCTATAGGGCATGTACATCAGGGGACAGGAATCTTGAGGACCATCTCAGAATTCTCTCTATTATGTTTATTATTCTTTAGCACCAGCCTGTATGAGTGGCCACACTCCATATCAGATAAAGAGTTTCACTTTGCTTTCTTTTCAGAGAAGGCTATCACTGTAATATAACCCTTAGACTTCCTGTCAGAACAATAACTGTGTGGCTTGGGTTCTGAGCATGCAGGCAAGCAGGAATAAAAAGGTATATTTAAGCTAACTCACAATCTTAGATTAGACTGCACTTTTGCAATATCAATAGCTGATATAGAGTGGAATACCTCAGGAAGTAGCCATTCATTCATTCCCTCATTTACCAGTGTGCTCAATACAGATGTCATGTGTGGTTTCTGGGTACAGATATCTTACTAAAAAATAGATACAACACATGCATCCTCATGATCCACAGGAAAATAAATATGTGATGAGACCTACAGAGGAAATATTGAAGCAAAAGAAAGAGCTGCTATCTCTGTTGGTGGTTGCCAAAGTCAGAAAAGGCTCCACAGAAGAAATTTTATTTGAATGGTTTTTTGAAGTATGAGTAGGAGTTTGGCAAGGCAAAAAAGTTGGGAAAGAACAACTTCTAAGCAAATAGTAAGTATGTAAAAATGTATGAAAGAAAGCAAGGTCCTTAGAGAATGACTATAAGGAATAAAGCTAGAAAGGTAGGCAGGAACCAGACATGTCATTAGGGAATTTATATTTCATTCTATAAGTGGTAAGAAATCAGAGGAAGTTGTTCTACAAGGGAATGAAGTGACCAAATCTGTGTTTCAGAGACATAACTTGACTGGTCACTGTGTGAGAGAAGCTGAACACAGGGAGACCAGTTAGGAAGTTAATACAAGGACAAGGAATGGCGAGAGCCACCCTTAGGCCAGTGGTCGTGAAAGAGAAAAGAATGGACTTTAGAGTGAGGAAGAAGCACAGGCAGAAGGCAAAGCTAAAATAATTGTTCTTTTCTTTCTTCTCTTTTCGAGGTACTCTAAAGTAGGCACAGAAAGGCTGGTTCAACTGCGTGTGATCGAAAATTTTGTTCTTCTTGGTTTCTAGTCTATTAATCTAATCTCATGCCTTCTTTATAGGTGTTTAAGTGAATACTCCCCAGAAGCAAAAGATTACAGATACAGGCATAGATGTGGATATGAATACTGAAATAGATATGGATAGAATACATACATGTATAATACATACTTTTATATTTTATGTATAATATAAAATTATATACATACTATACCTTTAAACACACACACACAACATCTTGCCTCTCATTCTGCCAAGCCACAGGGAAATCTTGGCTAAACTTTGCCATGGCAGTGCCTATAAATAAAATTAATAGTATACTAGTATATGGCTAAGGAGACTCAGAGCCTTATATGGAAATGGTGGAGGCTGGGTCAAAATCCAGTTTATTTGCTCTTATGCTCAAGACGAAATGTAAATTTCCACATATCATACATTTGTTAGAGCAGGCTTTACTACTGAAAGCAATTAGGTTCCCTGCAGTTACAAGGCTCCCATCTCAGCAGGATGGGCTCTAGCACTTCCTTCCTAGGGTGGAGTCAAGTCGCACACTACTTAGCAGGGCAGGTCTCAGCTGCCCAGACTCCAAGGACACTACTTCTAAATATAAAACCCTGTTATGTGGCTTGTGAGAGAACAAAAATTTCTCCTGATTCAATTACTACTTTACTTAATAGAATTGTCTGGCTATTATTGTCCTTGGCTTTAGGCAGCACTATTTTTGAATGTCATGTTTAAATTTAATGAATAGTGCCACCTGAATTGAAAGTCACGTACATTGCAAGATTCTGCAGAAGAGTAGCTGCAGTCTGCATGCTCCATTTGCTTCTTTCCTGCTCTTCCCCTCCTTGGAGAACTTTTACACAGAGAGCAGCAAGCCCAGTCCATTTAACTTCCATTAGCAGGAGATAATGGTGCTGCCTGAATGGTTCCAGGGAGCCTCTTGTGAATGAAACTGATGTTTTATTTCCCCCCCCCACCTTATGTCTGGCTGCTAGAGAGGAGAGGCAAAACCAGAAGACACTCTAACTGCCTACCATGACCATTGTTACATAACAATTAAGACCACTCTTCCTGCACATTATGAGGCAACTAATCTCGACTTCTAACTGGCATCTTGTCATCCTCCTAAATATACTCTACCCCTTCAAACTCAACACAACCCAAATCAAATTAACCACCCCTACCATTTTTCAATTCTTAACCTTTCCTGACTCACACATTCATGGGTGAGCATAAATGAATCACTCTATTTCTGCTATCTCAAACTGGAGTCATCTTTTCTCATACCCTTCCCTAAATGCCTAAAGTGAAAATATTTTCCAACTCATGTTGAACATGACTCTGAAATTTCCCACAACCATCTTCTCCTTTGTGATCACACTATCACCCTCAAATTGTTGTTCTTATTGTCTTAGCTATGTTGAGGCAATAAGAGGTCCCATCATCTACTCTGCCACAATCAGTAAAGACCTTTCTACTGATGGCACCATCTTCCCTTTATAATATCAAAAATAAAATCAGATCAAGTTAAGAAAAACATTAAAGTTTATTGTCATAGAAAAACACAGCTCAAGAACTGGGGGACTTCAAAGCAAGTGGCACGAAGCTCTCTTACAGCGATTAAAGCATAGTTTATAAAACATAAAGGAGAAAGTATTTTGACTTTTTTCATGATTGGCTATTATACATCACCATTATTCTTTTCAGGAAAAACAGAACTGTTTAAGCTGATTTGTCTATAGCTGACTGGTTTAATTTCATTGAATCATGCGAACAAGGATATAAAGCTTATATTTTGTGTTTATGGTTAATTAGAAGGAGTCTTCTGGGGAAATTAGGATGACTTAAATCGTGGTTATATGGTTATGGGCAGTTGGCCTTGAGGTATATTTAAGCTGTGGCCTCCGTTTTTCTTTTCTTGAACATTACCCAAGACCTAGTTCTCCAGATAAAAGTCTGCATGAATGACTGACAGTTTCCTTTACCTTCCTTATCTCATTGACCTTCAACTTTATTCACCATGAGCCATCCATTCCCACACTTATATCCTAGATCTTGTTAAAATATCCCCAGCTCTCTGTATACAGTCTTCTATCCTTCCATCCCCAACGCCCTAATTCTGTCACTCTGTTCCTTCATTCCTTCATTACTTTTATATTTTATATAAAATATACAATTATATACATATTACATATTTAAACACACACACACAATACCTTGCCTCTCATTCTGCTGAGATACAAGAAAACATTGGCTTAACTTTGCCAGTACTCGGCCCTCCTTTTCATTCCTAGTTACCTCAGTCCTTCCACATGCCCTCGGTCTTGGTAATCTAATCTTGGGAATTTGTGGCCGCTTCCTCTCCCACATGCCATGGCTCTCGCTGACAATTAACCCATCCTTTGTTTTCCTTACCTGCCAGGCTTCCTCCTCATTTCTCACTTGTCTTACTTGATCTGCCTTTCCGGGCCTAACCCATCTATGGGCCACCTCCTCAGCACTACTATAGTGACTTCTCTGAAATGCAAATCTGAGTGTGTCCTTTCCATCATTCAGATACTTCAATTGCTCTCAGATGCCTTTGGAATAGTCCAACCTCTGGCCAGGAGGCCATTCATGATCTGGATCCTACATATCTATTCAATTTCATCCCACAAGACCCTCCACTATGACCCAGATATAGTAAGCCACCTGCAGTTCCCAGAGACCCTAGAAACTCAGTGAACTCCAGCTCTTTGCCCATGGCACCCCTCTACTGGAATGTTCCTCCCATCTCTTCTTAACTCTGCCAATGCTGTCTCATTTGTTAATACTCAGTTAAAGTATCACATCCTCTGGGAAGTCATCTCTACCTGTCCATCAGGTTCCTTCCTACCACCATTGCCACCCCACCTCTCTTTACCTGTCCATCAGGCTGAGCCTTTGGGGACCCGAACTATAGAATTTCCTGTTTTGTCTTTGTCTGCCTGCAATGCAAAACTGAGAGTTCTTAAGTTAGAAGCTATGGCCCCAGCACTCTGGCATGCAAGGGTGGTAGCTGTGTCACCAGCACCCAGCTCAGAGCCAGTGCCCAACAAGTGTTTATGAATGAATGGATAAACCTTTCCCCTCTTTTATTTACCAACACTCTACTAAATCTATGCCTAATTGACCCATTGTGCAGTTGCTGCCAGTTTACATTTTTGCCAATTAAATATTTCCTTTAGCTAGTTATCCTGTTTTTATTTCACTAAGTTTAACTTATGGAAGTTCTGTTTAGAGAAGATCTATCTCAAGTATTTTTTTAAGCAAGATGGAATATAATAAATAAATAAAGTACCTTAGCTCTATTGAGCAGCAACACAAATACCCCCATATGTGGTAACACCAGCCCTAACATCTCTGGAAAATTGAAGATGGTCAGTGTACATCAGTGGTTCTCAACAAGAGTGAGGACATTAGGCAATGTCTGAAGACATTTTTGTTTGTCATATCTAGGGGGTGGTGTCACTGCCATCTAACGGGTAGAGAACCACTACTGTCCAATGCCGACAAAAAGAAGCTATTAAACTGAGGTTTGAAGAATACTTTACAGGTCATTGGACTAACTATTTAGGCCACAGAGGAAGACTTAGATTTGGTCTAAGGAATATTTTCCTAACAATGAGATTACTCCATAGTAAATGGATGATTACTGAGGAAACAGTAGTTCTCTACCCAGGCTACACTGTGGAGTCATCTGGGAAGCTGTGAACACTGCCAGGGCCTGACTCCACCCTCAATGGAGTCTAATTTAGTCAAGAATGGGACCCAGTAATGGGTCATGTTGTGGAAGCTCCCAGATGATATGAATGAGAACCAATGCTAAGAACCAGTGACCCAAAGCAAAAGTAATGAATCCCAACAACCTGTGCTTAAACAAAAGAAAGGTTACTTTTATCCAGCTGGGTGTTCAACACTGTAGGAATACTCCACGCATTCCTACCCTACTCCTATGCCTAGTGGCCCCAACAGTAGGCCTTGTACAACCGTCTTCCTGCTGTGGCTCCTCGCTCATAAAAGTCTGACAGGTGAGTCCTAAAGTGGAGCCAAGAAAGAGAATTCAGGATCTAATGCCCTGATGAAGAGGTGACCTATGGAACTTTGCTCTCTGACCCCTGAGTGACAGGAGTCTTTTGTTTAGGAGAGTTTTCTGGCTTATGAGGGGATAAGGAGCCATTTATTCTTTGGTCAGCCCAAGCATGTGTTATAGTTGCTCTGAGAAGCTCATGAGAAAAAAGAGAAAGACAAAGATGGAAAATGGTTACACTTTAGACCACTAAGGGGGTCTTTCCAAAACAACAGACAGCTTACGGCAACAATACATCCTTTTTTAAAAAATCTTTTGCAGACACGGTTCACGAATTTCTCTTTTGACAGAGAAGCAGGCCATTTCCCTGGATATAAAGACAAAGTGAGTATCAGTAGTAGGAAAGTTACGCTTTTGTCTGTGCACAAAGCATTTGAAACAGGCCTATGGATTACTACAAACAGCTGTACAGAATTATTGGCCATTAAGGGTCAGCTGAAATTAGTTAGTAAATTAAAGAAAGTCCAATAATCAGAGAGTCAAAAGGAGAAGGAGACAATGAGGGTGGGGCAGGTCTGGATAGAACCAGAATGGAGAGAGAACATACTTTATCTAATATTTGGGACTTGTTTTCTTATTCTACAGTTAAAGATGCTGCGGTTCAGAGAGGTTGTGAAAGAGTAAAAAACTGCCAACTGTGTAGAGCTAGGACTGAAAACCAAGTTGGCCTCACTGCAGAGGTTCTTTAGAGGCTTGAAGCGAAAGCTGGGTCAGCAGAGGCAGTGAAATCCTTAGGCTAATGGTGCAATTAGCTTGTCCATTACAGGCTTACATTTCCAAGCCACTCACTAGTCTTACCAGAGCCTGGCCTAGCTGGGGGTTCATATGAATTCCAATGACTATGGCATGGAGACAAGGCTCTGGTGGGGAGAGGTTGGTATCTTGAATGAAGGGCTGGATGTGTGAAGAAGGGTTAAGAAGAAAGTTCTTGTGGAGGGAGGAGAGAATACAGGAGTTGCACTGAGTTTCAGAGTACATTTTGATAAGCTGACTTCAGTGTCCCACGCAGGCCACTAGAGGTAGGAATAGTCTTACTTTAATAAAGATTAAGTTTTTCTTTATGAGAATAATAAAATGCTCATTACAAAAAATGTGGAAAAAGCCGGACTCGGTGGCTCAGCCTGTAATCCCGCGCCTTTGGGAGGCAGAGATGAGTGGATTGCCTGACCTGCAGGTTCGAGACCCGCCTGGGCGGCAACACCTCATCTCTACAATAAATTTTTAAAAAATCAGCTGGGCGTAGTAGCACATGCCTGTAATTCCGGCTACTTGGAAGGCTGAGGCGGAAGGATCGCCGGAGCCCAGCAGGTCGAGGCTGTGGTGGCCAGGAGCGGCCACTGCACTCCAGTCTGGGTGACAGTGAAACTCCAACTCAAAAAAAAAAACAAACGTGGAAAATACAAACATAGGAAATGGAAAAATAGACTCAATTGGTAAAAACAATAAAACTTATTGTGATTCCAATTTTTTTCTATTTATATAATTCACATTATTGTGATTATGAATTATATATAAATATTTGTTCTGCTTTTGTCACTTAAAATTGTAAAACAAGCATTTTCTATCTTATTTGCATGTCATTTCTATCTTATTTGCATGTCATTTCTATCCTAATATGTTATAATTATATTGTAAGTATGTATACTTATATGTAAATGATTGTAATATAAATTATTATAATTTAGAAAAGTATAAATCCTTATATCATATATTTATACAACAATGTACCTAACCTGTACGGGGCATTTAGTTTAGAAGGTCTATTATAGCCAGGTGCAATGGCTCATGCCTGTAATCCCAGAACTTTGGGAGGCCAAAGCAAGAAAATTGACTGAGCCTAGGAGTTTAAGACCACCCTGGGCAACTTGGCAAGACCTCGTCTCTACAATAAAACAAAAAATTAGCCAGGAGTGGTGGCATATGCCTGTAGTTCCAGCTACTTTGAAGGCTGAGGAAGAAGGATTGCCAGAGTCCAACAGGTCACAGCTGTGGTAACCATGAGTATGCCACTGCACTCCAGCGTGGGTAAAAGAGTAAGACTCATTTAAAAAACAACAAAAACCTATTATAATATACTAAAGAATGGAATAACTGAACCAAAGATATAGAGGTTTTAAGGACCTAAGACTGTTAAGGGGCTGGATCTTCACTTAGGCAGGTCTTCTTAAACTGGTACCTATTCCTGGGTTTGATCCTCAAACTTGGCTTGCTCACAATTCAATTCTTTCAGTAGCAGGAATGACTGGTACTTAGGAAGTATATAGCAGTTGTGAGAAACAAACTTACCTGTACAAAATCAAAGGATGGACACAGATACGTGGAATACAGCAGAAGCGAGACTTTAGTGATGGTCTTGCAAGATTGGATGTCTGGTGGGCAGCCATAATGAAGCAGGAAGAATCAACATTTTTATCCCTAAAACTCAGATCCCTCTCCTGGTTCCTCATTAGAGGAATTCTGCAGAAGTTACAGGCTCTCCCGTACAATGCCTATGTGACATACTTTGATTAACTTACAGAATCATTTCATTTGTATGTCCTATTTGCCGAACATCTTACAGAATTACCATTCTGATTGGATACCACCAAAAGTTTAAACATGAAGCCTGCCAAAGTAAAAATTCCGTGGAAAAAAAGCACAAAGAAACAGGAAATGAATCAACAAAAGAGAAGCACAAAGCATTTAGACACCAACTTGAGAACCCAAGATAAGCTAGGCTCCAATTTGAAAATAAATCGCCACTCTTATTTCTCACTAATTTATAGTAGAAATCAGAATTACCACATGGAGACGGTGGAAGTCATTACTACTGTTTGCCAAATATTTCTGCTTTCTACCTCCCAGACAGTACCTCCCATATACATCCCAGTATGTAGGATCATACTTCCTGCTCTCTGTAATCACCTGGGGCCTGTATCCAGTTCTGATGAGAAATTGTGTTTGCAATGGACACTTGTTTGCAGGAAGCAGAGCTTCTGGAGCTCTCTTTCTCTGTCACTGTGACTGGCAATATTTGAGAAGGTGACTGCTCCATCAGCCCACGACGAGAGTATGAGCAAGAAATACAAATTTACCATTTGAAGTCATGAGACTTGGAAGATGGCTGAAACTGTAGCATGCCCTAGCTCATCCTGACTGCTACAGAGGCAATATTAATATTAACCTCTATAAACGGAAATCAACTAAAGTTGAAAGACTGCTGTTAGGAATTAATCCGAATAAAAGAAAATATATATGTCAGCTGTTTTATGGTCCTTGACTAAGAGTACAGTAATGTTCAATGTTAATTAAGACTTCCTCCTCCCAGATAGTCCTGGCTGGGCAATGCCAACATTTACCTTCCTGAGTCTCCTTTTTACACTTTTACCATTGACCAAGCCAACTTCTGATGGTCACCGTCTACTTTTAATTGTTGCTTTTATTCTAAAAGTCACACCATATGCTATGGTGTGAAAAAATGAACAGTTTAGACTCAAAAGCAACAAAATGTAAAAGACCTGTTGTCTCCCTCCTCTAACCATCCTATTCCCTCCAGTTTCCAGTTGGGGGTGTATCCCTCCAGGCACTTTCTCTGAAGTTCAAAGTACAAATGGAACCCACTCTTCATATCGTTCTGTACTTCCTTTAGTGTGTGAGGTATCTTTTCATGCCGGTGCATATTGATTTACCCCTTTATCTTTAATGATGGCAGAGTTGTCTTTCAAAGCTTAACCATCCTTCATGTAATCAGTTGGTAAATAGTTGGGGTTTTTCCCAGTCTTTTGCTATTGTTAATAATGCTCTAATTAACACTCCTGTAAAAATGTATTTTCTGCACACTTATAAAAGTTAATACAGAAGGAAAATTCCCAAATGTAGAGTTGAAGGGAACTTGGAGTTTAAATGCCAGTAAATATTGCTAATCCCCTTCCCACAGGTCAGATCAATTCACATTGCCACCACTACAGTGAGAGTTCTTGTCTCCTCCCCCTCTCAAGACACAGGGTATTATCAAACTTTTAGAAATCTCTACCATTATCCTCATAAAAAAATATATTGCACTGTTGATTTAAAGTGCATTTCCTTAGTAATAGGTGAGTTTGTGCAAGATCTTTCTTTAAGTATGATAATTACTTCAGTCAAGTATGATGAGGGCTGGGTGGCATTCTTTCTCTTTAAGTGTGCTGATTTTATTGTTTGAGTCTCAAAGAACAACCCTATTTTTAAGCCCTGAGGAAGCATCTTGTCATTGACCCTCATTTACTGAATAAATAGGGTTCACAGCATTTCTAAGACCTTGAGAGAGAGAGAGAACAGCTGGGGTGTTTTACAGTGATGTCATCAAGGCAGATGGACTGGGAATTGGCCAGCCCTCGAACTTCTCAGTTAATTGATGTGACATATTCTTTCATTGCAGCAATTCAGCTTTGTGTCCTTGCCTACTGACGTGCTGGAAATTGAGGTGAAGGACAAGTTTGCCAAGAGCCGTCCCATCATCAAGCGCTTCTTGGGAAAGCTGTCAATGCCTGTCCAGAGACTCCTGGAGAGACACGCTATAGGGTAAACTGTGACTGAGCTCTCACTACCACTAGAGTTGGCCAACAGGTCGTGCCCAAGGGGGGCCTGTAGGCTGCCAACAGTATAGTCTCAAAGAAATTCAAACTAAGATGGTGTTGCTGTATTTCCTTGGCTTCTCCCATTAATTATGTTTCATCCTTCCCTTTCCCCTTACTTGTGTATTCCTGATTACTTATGCAAGAGAGGAAAAAATCCTGAGACAGTATTAAAAGGAGCCCTCAATGTGGCATATTTCTTTACAGCTAGAAACTAAAGCTTGTTTTACTATGAAGAATATTATTTCATTCATATGCCTGCTGGATATAGAATTTAATCATATGCAACATTTCCATAACAAGATGAAATGCTGAGTTACTAGGGCAGAGCATCGTAAAAGATGCTAATATTTACAGAAAATGCTAGATAACATAGATGAAAAATGGAAAGCATGGCAGAATTCAATTGTATATGAGAATGTATTTCTGTGTTTTGTCTCTTCTGCATTCATATCCACTCATGGTTGCCATTAAAGTGGACTATGGCCAGATAAAATCCTTATGTATAATACGGTATTTCTTTTGGTAACAGCAACTATATTTGAAAACATTAGGTATGTTTTCTGTTCATAACATACGCTTACATACAATGTAATGCTTAGAAAGATAGCAAAGGAATGAGAAAAAAACATGCAGAGTTTCCAAATGTCTTTTTTTAATTTTATTTTAAAGATGTGGGGCACAATTCAGGGTTAGGTATACAAATGTTCATTATTCAGGTAACCTTGCTGATGAGGTGTGCCCCTCCCTTCCCTGGCAGTTTCCCTCAACTGCCATCCCACCCCCCCCCTCCCCTGGCAGCTTCCCACTACTGCCAATCCCTTCTTTATAGTATTATGACAATTGTTCAAGATCTGCTTATGAGTGAGAACATATGGTACTCTGTTCTTGTGATCTTTGTTGTTTCAGCTAGTCCTCACAAGGTTTCTGTAAGGTAGCATTATCACCATTCCTCCAAAAGATGGAATGCAGCTTAGAAAGGATAAATAATTACTGAAGCCTAAGGCTTGTGAGTGGCAGAGAGGCAGCTAGAATTGAGAAGCACACCTGCCTATCTCCAGAGCCCAAGTGCCCCTCCCCACCCAAACAGGCTTCACACAGGGTTCCTGGGACTGACTGTCTAGTCTATTGTGGGCCACGCTTTCCATTTCTCTCCTTCTCGGCCCTACTGGCTGCTCTCACAGCTGCTAATACCTCTGCCAGGGGGTTGATACAGGGACCATTAATTGTCCCTCCATGTTGCCACAACCCACAGAGAAGGGCATGGGAGGGGGGGCGGGATTCAAGAACTCCTGTACACTCCTGAACAGATTACTGAGAATTCCCTTGTTTTCTATGCACTCCCGATAAGTAGCTTCAGGGGATCCTTGACTTCCCTGCAGACTATGACCAAAGAAAATCCCTATTTACTCCTTTTCTTTGAACTATATAATATCAATGTAATCATAAGGCTTGTGATTTGCATGGTTTTTGCAATGCTTGATGTCTTAGACTTTGTAAACTTTCTTTACTCTAAATATCACTATCTAAATGCAAAATGCAGCTGTAACTTAACTTTTATGCAATGCTCTGCTGGTCACGTGGTTAATGTATAGGTACCAGCAACTCTGGACTATAAAAGTGAATGGTAAAAGCCTGGAGGGTGAGCAGAACCATTTTAGAAAGACCTTGAGTCCAGCTCTGCTCCTTGGATTCGAACTCAGAAATAAACTTCTTTCTACCCTGCCCCTTTGATTTATTGGTATCAAGGGGAGCAGCTGAGTGATACTCAGACCATAACAGGGTGGGTTACTGTGACCATAAGAAAAACATCCTGAACCCAAACTTAATTGCAGTCAGGGAAGGCCTAAAGAGGAGCAGACAGTGACACAAAATTAAATTTATTATGCTTTATATTGGCTTTCCAGGTTTTCTTGCCTTGGCTTTTCACTCATCTAACCAACAAATATTATTTGAGCCAGTGACATGTGAAAGGTGCTGCAATTGACACAAAGCATGTCATACGTAGCCCCTGTGAGACAAAAAGTGGGGCTATGAAGAAGGCTTCTGCCCACCCTAGCACCGAGCACACTGCAGCCCAGCATGTATTAGATATTCAATCTGTACCTGTTGAACCCAACTTCTCTCTCCTGCTCGCTTTAGCACAGAGAGGACCTATCTGCTGTCCCATGATGATACTTTCATAAGCAGAAGCTGCTGACTCATTTCTCCTTGGAATTGTCCCACCCTGCCCGTCTCCCACTACAGAAAAGCACATCCCCAGGTGGTAAAAGCAAGTAATTGAGGTAGAGGAGGGTGTCACCTACCAGATGAAGGTCAATTATGATCTTCCCAGTGTTCTTGCCACCCAGGGTAATGGAGGGCACGGATAGAGTATAATTGAGCCTAAACCTCCTCCAAGAGAAAGCAACTAGCAAGCCATGGACATGCTCTCCTCCCACCCCCTCTGAAAGGATGGCACACCATTCCCTGGTGGCTGGGTGGAGTGGCGCCTCTGCCAAGGCTTGTTGCTTCCCACGCTCCTGGAAGCCATTCTGTAGTGCTGCCCCTTCCACCAGAGATGCCCCAAGGAAGGTAGGAGCAGGATGTTGGAGGGATGGCCACGGAAGCAGTGGTTGTTCAGCTTGCATCCAGCCTGGGCCATAGCAGGACCCCAGAGTGCACCCATAACAAAAGCGAATCCAATTCTCACCACAGCCTCCCCCTGCTCTCAGGAAATGCCAGTAAAGCCCTCTATATCAATTGCTTTGGAAACGTTTTACTCCACCTGCACCAGCTGCCTCCCTGTCCTCGGATATTTGAACCTTTCCTCCCTATACATACACACACTCATTTCTAGTACTCCCTTGATTTCTTGGCCTGTAACATCCCAGCCTTTAGCTGGCTGGCTGCCTCTGACCCTGACTATCTCATCTTCACTATCTCATCTTGGACATGTCACCAGCTGCCCTGAAGCAATATTTGGTAGTCCTACCTTATGCCCCAGCTGGATGTAAGCTACTTAAAGACAGGGGCTATGTATGACATGCTTTGTGTCAATTGCAGCACTTTTTACATGTCACTGACTCAAATAATATTTGTTGATTAGATGAGTGAAAAGCCAAGGAAAGAAAACCTGGAAAGCCAACATAAAGCATAATAAATTTAACTTTGTGTCCCTGTCTGCTCATCTTTAGGCCTTCCCTGATTGCAATTAAATTTTGGGTTCAGGATGTTTTCCTTATGGTCACAGTAAACCTACTCCATAGTATTGACCAAGACCCTTCTAAATAGACAGAATTCCGAGGCTCATCCTATTCTTCCTACATATAATGTTGTCTTTAGTGATCTTCCAAGAAACTCCGAAGTCTAAATTATGGCTTATCAAAGAATACTAAGTCAGGGAATCATTAGGATATATGTTGTCTGTTTCGTAATGCCATCATTTTCTAGAAAGAAACATTAAAACACTACCAGTCAGTGATTTATCTTTCAATTTGAGTATCACAAATTAATAAATGGATTAAAGAGTCATCTGAGTAACAAGTGGTTTGGGGATATACTTTGTTATTTATTGGTTACACTGAATGTGTTCATTTCTGAACACCCAAGATTATCATTCTTCTTATTTAGGCCAAGGTGGAGGATAATATAAAACAATTTATATTGTTGATGAAAATGTAACAGCAAAGCTTCAGGCTGATTGCCTCTAGATAGCTTTCTTCTTAGAAATTAAGAAATTGCTTTGAGTGGGTAGAGGGGATAGCACCAGAGCCTAGGATGGAGAGTCAGGGTAGCTACATGTGGGAGCCTGACAGCCCAGAGACCAGAGAACCCAGCTACAAGTCTTGCTCTGCCCCATCATGAAGCAGATGCCTTTCCACAGCACCCACTCACTCTCCAGTAACCATGACAGCATCCTTTCTTAGACACTGCATACAGACCACAAAATATGCATTTGCTGGCACTGTCCATCATTAAGGGCATATTTGGAAAATGGCAATCTGCACAGGAAAAGCAAGCAAAGACTATCCATGTCTTTTTAAATTCTCTCTCTTTCTCTGTTTTAGAATACAAGTTAGCAAACTTTTTCTGTAAAGGGTCAGATAGTAAGTAGTTTAGGCTTTGCAGACCACATGGTCTCTGTCAAACAACTCAACTCTGCCATTGTAGCATGAAAGTAGCTACAGATAATAAGTAAGCTAACAGACATGACTGCGCTCCAATACAACTTTATTTATGGACACTGACGTTAGAATTTTATATAATTTTCACACGCCACAAAACGTTACTCTTCTTTTGTTGCTTTTTCCAGCCATTTAAAAATACACAAAGCTCACAGCCATACAAAAACAGGTGGTAGACCAGATTTGGTCCACTGACTGTAGTTTGCTTACTCCTGCTTTGGAACACAGGTGGTCTCTGACTTACGATGGTTTGACTTAACATTTTTTTTGACTTTACAATGGTGCAAAAGTGCTATGCACTCAGTAGAAACTGTACTTTTAAAAATTTCTATCTTTTCCTAGGCCAACAATATGTGATTGGTACTTTCTTGTAATGCTGGCAGCAGCAGTGATCCAAACCTCCCAGTAGACTCTGCAATCACAGGATAAACAACTGATATTGTACTCTGCAGTGTTCTGTGTTCAATAAATGCCATGAGATATTCAACACTTTATTATAAAATAGGCTTTGTGTTAGATGATTTTGCCCCCAGTAGGCTAATGTAAGTGTTTCGAATACATTTAAGGAAGGTTAGGCTAAGCTATGATGCTCTGTAGGTTAATGGGTTTATCAGGTTGTAATCCATCGTATGTTAAGGAGCATCTGTAGTTAATAAGTATTTCCTTGTGGTTTTGTATTGCCGTTGAGCATACATGCTTTCTCATCTTTATCTAGAGTGGTCTCCTATGTACCTGAGCAAGTCATCACCTCCTACCTCCTAGGGCACAGAAAGCACACTGTGTATGGTCATTAAGGGGAGAGGTATTGACCAGATGTGTAATGATGCTTGTTTCCTTCTAGGGATAGGGTGGTCAGCTACACACTTGGCCGCAGGCTTCCAACAGATCATGTGAGTGGACAGCTGCAATTCCGATTTGAGATCACTTCTTCCATCCACCCAGGTATTTTCAGCACGAACTTCATGTCTTGTCCTAGGCCTATGTGACATAAGCGTGGTTCCTTTCTATAAAATACAATAACCATGGTTCTCTCCAGACATGTCCTAGGTTTTGTGGTTCTCTATCCTCTCTTCCATTTGAGGCCCAGAAGCCAGTGATCTATTATGGAAGCCAGGTTGCTGTCCCCTTGATTGAGAGACTCCTCTTCATTCTGATGACCCAAAAGTAGAGGGTTAGACAGTGGAGTGGGGGTCAACAATGAGGCCAATGTGGATTTAGAGCCCTGTCTTATCATTCTACTGCCAGAATCCACATAGGAGGTGCTCAATAGATGTTTAACCATTGTATACATGGATGGAGGAACGGATGTAAAACATCTCTTTTTACCTAGTAACTAGAAATAGACTAGCTAGTTGTTGAAGAATGTCATGCTATTGAAGAACTAGGATTTTTACAATGGATGTTTATAATATCATAGAGAAAATGGAAAATATAAATTGGACAGAAAACTTCAGAATTACCCAGGATTCAGTTTTTCATGCCAAAACATATTTCCAAATAAGAGTAAGATGCCTCATAATTCTACCTTTGCTCTTCTCCCACAACCCCTATAATTAAGTACAGATCACATTGAGAATTGCTGGGGCCTCCTGGACCACATTTATGAGTTGCCGTTAAGACTAATGAAGTTTTTGAGAACTTAGAGTCTGGAGTTTATCACTACCCGCTCATTAAACTCCACTGTATTTTTGCATACCTAACGTACAACTTAGATAGTAAGAAAACACCTTGACTGTTTTGCCTTTTTATATTCAACCTTTTTTAACATTTTGATAATAAAACTGACTCTTCCTTCGGTGTAGCCATAATGGCAACTTCACAGTTCACCACAGGTTTTTTCTTTGACTGGTGAGTTGCACTAGTGCATCTGAAATGGGGATGTTCAGATCTGGCAGAAATCCAAGAGAGCAGCTTCAGGAAGGTAGAGTTAAGCATTGGTTGCCACTCCTAGAATGGCTGCTAGGTGTAGAGACCTCATTTTTTTTTTAAATTGCAATAAACTCCAAATGTTGGAAACCTTCCAGCCTGAGCTGTTGGATGATGGCTCCCATTCTTCATCCAACCTTTTCTTCTCTCTTTGCCTAAGAATACTGCTTATCCATCCTCCCACCCTGCAGGAGCCATTGTATTCTGAACAAATATAATTAACTTTTCCAGGGATCATCAAAGACTATAAACACCCCTCCTACCACCCTCATTACTGGAGGTCATTCCATCTAACAAACATTGTTGAGCACCTGCCTTGTGCCCAGAACTGGGGTAATGCTGGTGCTTTCAATATTTTAACCAAAAAGTGAAATTCTGTTTCCCTTGAAACAGAATTCTGAAATATGAGGGGGAATCCCCTAAAAGCAGAATTTAAAAATTGTATTTATTCTTACATGTTTAAACTTCAGTAACCTTCAAAGTACTCTCCGTTTGATGTAATACACTTATTGAGATGCTTTTTCCACTGCTCAAAACACTTTTTTTGGTTTTTTTTTGAATTGGAGTCTCACTCAGTCGCCCAGACTGGAGTGCAGTAGCCACTCCCGGCCACCGCAGCCTCGACCTGCTGGGCTCCAGCGATCCTTCCGCCTCAGCCTTCTGAGTAGCCGGAATTACAGGCATGCGCTACCACGCCTGGCTGATTTTTTGATTTATTGTAGAGATGAGGTCTCGCTGCCCAGGCGAGTCTTGAACCTGCGGGCTCAGGCAATCCGCTCACCTCAGCCTCCCAAAGGCACCAGATTACAGACTGAGCCACCGAGCCCAGCTTCAAAACACTTTTTAAACTCATCAATTTTAATGTCCTTTCATGCTTCTGCTTCTGCCATTTTTTTGTTTCACCTCTTCCACATCAGCAAAACATTTCCTTTGAGAGTTTTTTTCATCAAGGAAAAAAAAAAGTCACTCACGGTGAGATGGAGTGAATAGAAAGGGTGGGGCCCAGGGGTCATGCCATTTTTAATCAAAAACTGCTGACCATCCAGCACGGTGTGGGCAGGTGTGTTTCTAAATCACTCACCATGAAATATGCGAATGCATTGAAAGAATCTCCAAAAGTAATTCACTGAAGCTGGATGCAGCCTCTCACAACAATACGAGCTGGTACACTGATGCCAATGGGTTCCTAGAACACTTATCTAGTGCAGGAAGCCTGCCCTACAAGGGACCTGCTCTCCAAAAAAATAATTTTGATTTTGGGGGGGAGTTCCCCCCCTTGATATCCATGACTGCAAGTTGTCATTCACGTAATGAGCTTGCATTCTTATAAAAATTTTCAGCAGAGTTCTGGCTGGTGAGAAACCCTCATCAACCCCTACATCCAATACACTAATGTAGAAATCCCTTAGCACCCACTTATATGGTGGACAGAGTGTCTGAACACCACGGTACTCTCTTCCAGAAGGAATGATACATTTTTCCTCTTGCCAGCAGACGATGAGGAGATCTCCCTGAGTACCGAGCCTGAGTCGACGCAAATTCAGGACAGCCCCATGAACAACCTGGTGGAAAGCAGCGGTGGGGAGGCTCCGGGCGATGCAGCAGAGGCCTCGGAGACCTCGAAGCCAGAGCTGCCGAGCGAGGGCAGTGTCGTGGAAGGTTCCGGAGACCAGAGCTTGGAGCTTTCCAGACCAGGTGAGGAAGCCGCAGGCACCACTGAGGCGGGAGATGATGGCACGGTCCCTGTGGGACCGGAAGGAGCCGAGGAGCTCCTGGCCGAGGACACCCAGCCTGCCCCGAGTGCGGAAGAACTGGCCGAGGGCCTGGACCTGGACGAGGAGGCGCCGCTGCTGCTGGAGGACGGCGAAGCCCCGGCCGGCCCTGAGGAGCCCACGGAGGAGGAGGAGGCGGAGACGGGGAGCCGGGCTGGAGCGGAGGACAGGGAGAAGGAGCCGGAGGAGGAGGAGGAGGAGGAGGGCGACGTGTCCACCCTGGGCTGGGGAGAGGGCAGGCTGCAGCTGCGAACCTCCGCGAAGAGGAAAAGCCGGCCATGCTCCTTGCCTGTGTCCGAGCTGGAGACGGTGATCGCATCGGCCTGCGGGGACCCCGAGACCCCCCGGACGCATTACATCCGCATCCACACCCTGCTGCACAGCCTGCCCTCTGCCCAGGGCGGGGGTGCCGGCGAGGAGGAGGACGGCGCGGAGGAGGAGTCCACCCTCAAGGACTCCTCAGAGAAGGACGGGCTCAGCGAGGTGGACACGGTGGCTGCCGACCCGCCCGCCCTGGGAGAGGACGGCGAGGAGCCCGAGGGGGCCACGCCAGGCATGGCGCCCCCCAGCCACTCCGGGGGCCACTTCCCCGGCCTGGCCAACGGCACGATCCCGGACAGCGACACGCACCCCAGCACGGGGAGCGAGAGCGACTCCAGCCCCCGGCAAGGCGGGGACCACAGCTGCGAGGGCTGCGACGCGTCCTGCTGCAGCCCCTCGTGCTACAGCTCCTCGTGCTACAGCACGTCCTGCTACAGCAGCTCCTGCTACAGCGCCTCCTGCTACAGCCCCTCCTGCTACAACGGCAACAGGTTCGCCAGCCACACGCGCTTCTCCTCCGTGGACAGCGCCAAGATCTCCGAGAGCACCGTCTTCTCCTCACAGGAGGACGAGGAGGAGGACAACAGCGCGTTCGAGTCGGTGCCCGACTCGGTGCAGAGCCCCGAGCTGGACCCCGAGTCCACGAACGGAGCCGGGCCTTGGCAAGACGAGCTGGCCGCCCCTGGCGGGCACGTGGCAAGAACCGCTGAAGGTCTGGAGTCCCCCGTGGCAGGCCCGAGCCAACGGAGAGAAGGTTAGACCTCAAACCTGATCAGAGTGAGAATAGGACCACCAGGGGGACACAGGTGTCACCAACACGGTTTAAAAAACAGAAGGGGGTTGGTCTGTCTCCAAACGGGGTTGCTGGGGCAATGTACGCCTGTCTTGTACGTACATGTGTGCATGTGCATCTGTGTATAAGAGCGTAGGTGACTTTGAGTAGCTGCCACCACCCCCGGTGTCTCAGACACGAAAGGAGAATTATGACTAGCTGATTGTGAGCGTGCACTTGTATGTGTGCTTCTCTGTTTGTTTTAACTAATCACCAGTACTGGTTAGTGTACGTATTATCCTTCTAGTTTTGGCAGGAACCAGAGCCCCAAGTCTAATATCAAATAGTATGTGGGAAATAATCTATGTTCAACATTAGATGGATAATGTGTAAAAGCTCTGCTGACTTCCAAAACACATGGAAGACTAGTAATAAATGTTAATATAAGTTGAAGAATGCAGATTTTACCTCTGTTTTAGAATGCAGCTGGTCCATGTGTGTATGGATTTGTACGTATATTGCTTACATCTATTTGTCATTATTTCTGTCTGCTTAATTCTCGTTATTATTGTTGGTTTTGTTTTGTTGTTGTTGTTGTTGTTGCTTTTGGCTTTTTCGGTTATTGGAAGGGAAGAATAACATGAATGTGTAAATCACTTTGTTTCAAATAAGATTCTAATTCCAAAGCTGCCACCTTTAGTTTTAAAATGTATTCTGTATTTTAACCAAAAATGTTCCTTCTTAGTCATACTTGTGGAATCATATATTAAATCAATTTGCATTTCCTTATCCAGGATTGGGAACTATCTTCCAGTCAAGTGACAGTGGCATGGGGTGGAGGGGATTGAAAAGTTGCATCCTAATACAAAATAATTCAGTTGTTTTAAAAGAGAAAAGCATAGCCTCTGCTATTCTGCTGTTCTGCTATTATTTGTTAGCCTCCAAACAAAAGGTGGTGGCATTCTCTCTAGACTGTAAGCTCATCAAGGGCCAGAATTGTGTCTTCTTTATGTTTGAATTCTTAGCACCTATACAAATCCCTGATGCCTACAAAGTTTCTTAAACAGGAACTAAAGCAAGCATAAAAAATGTAAATATTCAACAATGCCCAGTTCTACCTTTCAGAGAAAGAAAGAGTGAGAGAAGCTGGCATGTGTGGTAAGGAGAAGCCCCAGGAAATCAGTAGAGAAAGAGAAACAAGGAAGTGGTGACAGACAGAATGAAAAGGTACCCATGATAAGTGTGATGGAAGGTCCCTTCCATGAGTAGAAAGGGATAGAAAATTCCCTTCTTGCACAAGGATGTTTTGAGGGATCCAGGGTGTTTAATGGGATCAAGACCCTGGTGCAGGAAGATAGATTGACATCAGATAATGTATGGATATTACTCCTAATCACAACATAATTAAAAATAATACAATATGAGATGTGGGGATTCCCACATAAAAGGGCACTCGTAGAAAGAAAGCCAGCAGGGATGTTTGGGGCCAGAGGTCTGTAAACTTTTCCTGTAAAGGGCCAGGCAGTGACTATTTCAAACTCTGTGGGTTAAGAGGTAAAATCAAGTAACTCTTCACCGAATGCTTTTTTTTTTTTTTCGGCCACAAAAAGTGTAATAACATTTCCATAACAGTTTTTTTTTAGTTCAGAGCCATACAACTCTACTTTAGCCTACATAGTATTTTTGCCCCCATGTTGGGAGATAATCTATACATAGTTCATTGAAAATTGATTCAATATAAATTTGTAAATTTACATCAGATCGTGTTTTACCAAAAAAAGACACTGCCCATGCCCTTGAGGGGCTCACCGTCCAGCAGAGTAAAAGCAGGAAAATGTTTCAGGGTCACAGCAATTTTTGCACAGCAGTTTCTAAAGAAGTTTCTGAATTCCCGAATTCTTCAGATTAAACTCAGAAAAGGTTAAGAAGCACCTACATGCTTCATTATGGTGGTGATAAGGGAAAATTCAAAGATTTCTGAGAGGGTCTGTTGATCTCACAAAGGCAGTTGCAGACGCTGGCACATACTTCTTCACAGCCAGCCTTCCTTGCCTCAGGAGGGAGACCCAGAGCTAACTGCAGATGCATTGTGGTACTGTCCCTCACTCACCACCCACCAGGCTTCACAACAGCAGGTACTCAAAGAAAGCAGGGCTTTGACACTGCCTGCCTGAAATGTGCATATGTGAGTGCCCTCTGCTTCCACAAGAATCAGTGTTGCCCCTTCACCAAGACTTCTGAGCTGCAAATCCTTTCACTATAGAAGTTGCATTAGATCCAGCAAGATCGATTTATTGTTCACATGCTCCCACAGAGGACTCTGCAGCAATTTATGGAGGAACACTGTTATAAATCTGAACTTCTTTTCCCTCTATAAAAACCTCCTCTTTTCAAAGTTCAGATTAAAAACAGTTCTTTAAAACTGTCTGCAGATGAATGAAAAGAGCAATATAATGTTGTGGTTGTGGGCTCAGGCCCTGGAGATTGGCCTCCTGGATTCACATTCAGTCCTACCACTTCCTCGCCAAGTTACCTAACTGCTCTGTTTGCTTATGTGCAAAATGGGTGTAATTGTAGGATCGACCTCAAAAGGGTTACTAGAAGAGTTAAATGAGAGGATACTATAAAGGCGCTCTGCCTTTCACAGAAGGAGGGCTCCTCCAGGGAAACAAGCAGCTTAAAGTACTGTTACATAAAGCATCGAAGGCCGTCCTCTGAACTTACATTTCCTGCACCTTGGAAATGTTCACATATATTAGGTGTAAATCACTCTGCTTCAGATAATATTCTAGGCAGCCGATCTACAACTTGGTCATATTATTTTTAAACAGAAGTTAAAAGGACCTCACTTATTTTTAGCTGAGAAAGAGGTCTCCTTCTGGGAGATTCTGGTGGGTGTGAACACTTGCTTTGTATCTGAGGCTAGCGTGATTACGTGGATTTGTGTCCCTGTGTAGAACAGAATTGCTTGCTTCTTCAGCGCCCTCCATCCATTCAGTCGGCTGAGATTTGTCGGTCACCTCATTGCATTTGCTTGGGGTTTACAAGCAGGTGGGATCAGCTCCATTAACCCCAGGCAGTCGACAATATTGTATTTCCACTAGCTTGGAGGAGTAATTAAGCCGATTGGTTGAACTAATTACAAGAGGTAAGTTTGTTGTTGTTTTTTCAGAAACTAAATTAAAAATGCAGCAGCTGATGACATAACAACTGTACCATTGTTTTTGTTTAATTTCTGTCACTAAACACATACAAAAACAAACATGAGTGTGGTATCCACTCACACACAGAACCCGTCTTTGAAACAGCAGTCTGTCCACACTGGACTATGTGCTGGTATGAGGGGAACCTTCCTTGATTTCCATTAGAATCTGCAAAGACCCAGAGGATTTGAGTAACATACTAGCATTTGCACAGGACATAACATTATATACTCAACATTTGAAAGGACTCTGTTTCTGAATATATCTCTATTTTTGCTTACCGGGTTAGCGCTAGAGATTAAATAACTAAATTCAACCCACCTAACTTTCTTCCTCTTTAATTTAATTTTGATCAGTTCTGTGGAATTCGAGTGAGAAGAAACAATCCTCCTTTCCATACGGAGGTAGTCCGGGAAATAATCAGAATTTGAAATCCCACAGTGATCTCAACCACCATTTTTCAGTCTCTCCTTTTTGGCCCATCACTTGCTCTTTGCATCAGCCGTGGAGAGCAGAAGAAGGAAAAGGCCTGACTTTTGTCCTTTGGCCAGTAGAGGCTATTGTGAGAAAACCAACATGGTGTGAGGCAAGAGGAGCCAGTCCGAATGGAGGCTGCCCTTTGTCCTGAGCCCTTGTAGATAAAGAGCAATGGCCTCTGATTATGTGACCCAAGCAGCTGGTGCTGTGGATCTCCTAACCATATGGTCATTCTACATGCCTGAGGACATCATGAAATAGCAACACCATCTTAGAGCATTGTTCTATTCATTATAAGTCTGGATTGACAACAGTATAAGATATGTCCATAATAATCTGAGGCATGCGTTCTGTGGATATGTTTATTTCTAAAATTTCTCCATGTCTGTCTTTCTTCCTCCTTGTATCCCACTTCTGTGTTTCAAGCTTTCCTGTCTCAGTCTTCCTGCTTTTTTATCTACTTCCTTTGTCTCTTGTCCTTTCCTCTTTCCTGAGCACCCTGACTTGTCTGATTTCTCCTCACAATAATCTGGAACAGTCCCAAGAACCCACAGAATTTTGCAGTCCCTCAGGCCCCTCAGCCCTTAGCATCCCTACCACAGGAATTTACCTTCTTGGCCCACCAGCTCGACTTGTCTTGGGAAGGCACCATTTGAGAATTTCATTTCAAAAATACTCTGAAAAACAACCTCTCAGTAGCCCGCCAATAAAACTTATCCAGATGAGAAGGTGTCGTTTTACACAAGCCCACCGAGCACTTATGGGCCCTTCTAAATGCTACATTTCCTGCCAACAGGCCTGTTTCCTTCTCTGAGCTAAAGTCAGGCTCTGTTAATTTACTCTTGTGTTCTTTTCTGACGCTGCCTTCCAATCAAGGAAATTCAGGTAGTTATAGAATCAGACTCCGATCCTACACATTGGACTGTGTGGCACAAATCATTAGTCATAAAGAATTTGGATTTTATTCTTCTTGTGTTTTTTTTTTTTAATCCCTCTTTCATGGATAACTGTGAATGTAGCAAAATGACACACAAAAAAATAGATTGCCCACTCTTTGGGGTTTGTTTCTTGTAGTGGTTAGTTTTGCAGCCATGCTTTTTTGATGACTTTGCCACAGCAATTAATGAATCTGAATGTCTCGACTATCTTGTCCATAGGTGAATGTCCTATACTCCATAATTCCCAGCCAGTAAGCCAGCTTCCTTCCTTGAGGCCTGAACATCATCACTACCCAACAATCGATGAGCCTCTTCCACCAAGTAAGCTTTAGTTTTTAAAATCTATGTCTTACCTCTTCCTATCAAGTCTAAACAGGTCAGTATGAATATGTATGTAAACATCGAAACTCTTCCCCAACTCCATACCTTACACTGTTATCAAAAGTCAATATGGCACCTACTATAAAAACTGGTGTTGCTTATTTATTTATTTATTTTGGACTAGTGGTTTCAGCCTGTGATCTTGTAGAGATAACCCAGTGTTTTCAGTGTCCCTCAACTTCTGAAATAGAGAGCATTTCTTTACAAGACTTGTCTAGTCCTTGCAAACTGTTCATGACCCTTAAGTCTCAAATTTTACTATTTTATGTTTAAAATTTGCAGTTCAAGATAGAAAAATCCTGTTGTCTATTGGATCTGTTATGTCACAAACATCTCCACATAATAAAACAGCTTCAACCTATCAAGGCACATGAACTTGCACTTTCCTTACTATAACTTGCATCCTAGGTAACAGCTCCAAATTACTTCTGCAGTTCTTAGGGTTGACAGGCAAAATATCATCTTTAGGATAGAATTCAATATCATTTTCTCCTGGTAACTGTAGTGTGTAATTAATGATCATCTAACTAGTCATCTGAATTTGGGAAATTCATTTACTCTCTCAGAGACTTAGTTTTATCGTTTGTAAAATAAAATTGTAATGTCTTCATCTGCTAAATGTAAGGTTTAAAGAAGGTAGTCTTTAGATATCATTCTAGCTTTAACCTTATAATACTCCAATTAATAAATGTATAAGAAGGAACTAACACCCAGGCATTATATACTCACCTTGCATCATGTATGTTCATGAATTCTACAACATCTCTGTTTTGGTTTCAGGTAAATATAATCTTTAAGATCTGATAGATTTTACAAACACAAGATCTTTTCAGGATGTAAGGAAACAGAGTTTCTTTACATTCTTTTCCCTGTGCTTACATGAAGCCGTTACAGTTTTCAAAAGGAGAAGTGCTTATTTTTTAATTCATCTGTTCTTGCTAATGTGATGTATTTTGCACGAATACCATTCTTCTCCCTTTTAAATTATAAGTATCAGTGAGAAAACAAGGAACATCTTTAACATATGAATTTAAAGGAACACAGTATTTGTTTTTCAGGGGCCAAGTCAAACATCATGTTTTTTAACTTTTGATGCTTGATTTTTTTTATTATTTATACACTGATTTATGTACATTCCACATTTGAATAGCAAACTTTCAGCATCACTATAAATACCTCCTACTTAGTACTTACCTGAAAAATATAACATGTTGTCTCTAGGAAAAAGTTACTTTCCTGACAGCAAATAAACTTTCAATGCATGTATGCCTAAGTTGACCTCCACTCCATTAAGTAGTAATAAATAATTTAAATGCAGATATTATAAATAATTGAATGTAAATTTATTTTAAAATAATGAACCTATATACAAATCAGTTTCAAAATAATGACTTTATGTAAGTTTCTTTTAAAAATGAAAACAAATTTCTCCAGATAGTTTTCTATTTTCTATCCACACAATATTGAAAAATATCAGAAGAGTCATTAATGGATTTACCAACTGAATATTCTTAGATAATCTCAAATAATACATGAATGACTTTATTGCTGATAGTTATTCAGTCAGCAAATACTCGTGGAATGCTTACCCTGTGTTAGGTACTGCTGTAGGTAAGCAAAATAGACAGAAATCTCTGCTGTCACAGAGCTTACAGTCTAGGTTGGAAGACAGATAGCAAAGAATAAAATAATTTAGAAGTAACTAGCCTAGCATATTAGATGGTAACAAGTATATGGGAAATTCAAAAGTATATTAGGTAAAAGGTCTTGAATATGTGGTGGTGGCTAGTTTGCCATTTTAGGCCAAGTGGTTAGAGTAGGTTTCACTGAGAAGGCAACACCTGAGGAGATAAGGGTGTTATCTATGCAAGTTTTGGGGAGGAAGAACTTTGCAGGCAAAGGAAATGGCCACTGCCAATCCCCAGATGGAAGCACTCTGGTAGGTTTGAGGAACAGGAGACCAGTGCCTCTGTAGCTGACTGAGAGAGGGAGAAAGAAGCAGGTGATGAGATCAGAGAGATAGCAGGGCCCAGATCACATGAGTCTTGTAGACCACTTAAGGACTTTAGCTTTTACTCTAGATGAAAGAGCGGACGTTGTAGTGTTTTGGAGCAGAGAAGTGATATTGTCTGACTTATGTCCTGAAGAGTTTTTCCTGGTTGCTGTGTAGGAAGTAAATTATGAGGATAAAGGATAGATATGTGAGGTCTAACATAAGACTATCACAGTGACCCAGGTGGGAAAGTATGGTGGCTTGGACCAGGGTGAGAACAGTGACAGTGGGGAGGAGTAATTCAAGTTTGGACATATATTTCGAAGGTAGATTTGATGACAGATTGGATTTGGATGTGAGAAAAAAGAATTAAGGATGGCCTAAGAGTTTTAACCTAGAGGGATGGAGTTGCCTTCAACTGAAAAGGGAAAGGAAGGCTGCAGGTGCAGCAAGTTTTGGTGGGAAGAATCTGAAGTTTGGTTTTGATCATGTTATATTTGAGATGTCAGCCAGGTAGTCATGTCTTTAAGCATAGTTTTGCATTTGTTCAAATTGTCTAAGATGTACAATTCTCCAGGTTTCTGTTACTGTAATAATTTAAGGTGATACATTATTAGGCTCTACATTGTTCTTAGACTTTGTGGAAAACATGATTTGATTTAGTGTTAGAGAGGACCTTCAGTCACATATGATTGATCTGTCCTGCACTACTATAACTTGCCCAGCATCATGAATGTATTGTTTTCAGATGTCTCTTTAGACAAACTCATGGTATCACAGTGCTGAATCTTTCAGGTCATGCTGAGACCTGCAGTTCTATTTGGAATTTTTTTCCATTGTTTGTAAAATATGTGAAAGTAATTTCTTTACAAAGCAATCCAAGAAACACTCATAATTTCTGCTTACACTTAGCTATTATTTTCTGAATTATAAAGAGTATACAATTAGCACTATGCATTCCAGATATTTAATATATTGGCAAAAGAGCCTCTCTGTTGGGCTTACCACATTTTTTCATGAGTGATTTGAAAGTATGGAAACACGTGGTGATAAGTTATCATTATTGGAGCTTTATTTTCTAGTTTTTTTCTTAATTTATGAGACCCAAGCTTTGTCTGCGAAGAAGTCCTTCCTTTACTGTGGGCACCTGGAGAGCAGGGATGTGTGTTGCTCAGCTCTGTGTCCTCAGGACATGGCACAGTTCCTAGTTCAGAGTGAGTGTTAAATGGGGTTTGTTTGGTTGAGTTAAATAGCACGATCTCTTCAAAGATTAATGTTCATTCTTTGTTGGATGACAGTCAAGTTGGATTCAAGAAAACAATTTTCCAACAGCTTTTACTAACATGAGTTTTGGACATGTTAAAAATTTTAAATTTATGGATCAAGGTTAATTACCTGCTAAGCACATGTAAACACAATTTGATCAATGAGCTAATTTCCATTTATGACTAACACATGACAGCCAGATTATCTAATCGTCAATTTTAATCAAAATCTCCTAGAACATATGTATACAATCTGCTTATATTTATTTATTCTTGTTTGTCATATAAATTAAATTTGTTGTTTTCTGGTATTTGGATTTTCATTGGGCATTATTCAGCAATCCCTCGGGTCAGACATAAACCATAACACTCACAAACAGATATACGGTGTGCATATAAAACCATAAATATGTCAAACATTTTTCATTTAAAAAATTGAGAGTTGCTATGTCATTACCTGAATTATACGTTTTCAACAGAATTGTTAATATCTGACCTACTCCCAAAAGCTATGGCTATTCTCACTTAAAAGCCTGAATGGTTTTTCTTCCTTTGCAGTCATGTTTGCTTTTCTTCTTTAGTCTCACGCATTTTCAACATAATTTTATCATACTGCTGCTATTCCACCACGATTTGATGTGTCCGTACCACAGACGTTGCTCTTCTATGTGAAGCTTACACATGAGCACATGATTCCTAATTCTTTTGGTTTTGAGGGCTTTTCCATCAACCCCATCCCACCTCAGCCTCTACATGTATCATCTCCACTTCCACCTTTTAGATTTGGTTTGGTTTTGTTTTTAACTTAGGAAGCAAAGGAAATTTTCTTTGCCTCAGACTCCCTCTACTGTTTGGGATGGTTATTTGTCACCAAAGGGGTATTTAATCATTATTGGTTTGGTTTGATTTTGGTCAGAGATATTTGGTAGCCACAGGTAGGTTAAATACACACTGTTCATTTACAGCTTATCAAAAGGATGTTTTGAAATCCTAGGTATCAAATTCTTTCATTCACCCTCTCAAGAGGAATGGCAATCAGTTACTATTAGATAGCTATTAGATAGAGGTCATCTAAAGTTGCAGGTACAGTATTTTAGGACTGTAGTTAAAACTGGATTTAATCTGAGGGCCATTCTTCCCTCCACTGAACTTAGTCACTCTACTGAATTTAGCAAAGAAAGGATTTCTTTGGATGTCCTCACTGGAGGTTGTTTCGGTCTTCACAGCTGTCATTTGAGTAGCCAAGAAGACTGACAGTGAAGGAATTTTTTAAAAGAAATAAGTTAATTAAACATTAGACTTTCTCTTTAGAAATTATTAGAATTTTAACAGAGGGCGTGGCCAAGGAAGCACAATTACTGTTTAAAATGGTCCATCAGAGAGTCTGAGTTCATTAAGCTCTTTTCTGGAATACCCAATTCCATGCCAATGCCCCAGAAGTCATGGCAGGTGATGTGGTCAGTGTCTGGCCTTCAGCCACGAACCAACGGTGAGTTCCACCTGCAGAAGACTTGGAAGTGGTATACTTTTCACAAAGGTCAGTAGTTTGTCCTTAATTTTTCTTTTTGCCTTTTTATTAAATATTAGACTGGGAAGCTCGAATTGACAGCCATGGGCGGGTCTTTTATGTGGACCACGTGAACCGCACAACCACCTGGCAGCGTCCGACAGCAGCAGCCACCCCAGATGGGATGCGGAGATCGGGGTCCATCCAGCAGATGGAGCAACTCAACAGGCGGTTGGTGATCAGTATGCAATGGGCTCCTCTAAACCCCGGTGAAAGGAGAATGTCAGCTAAAGAAATCCTCTTACATTTTTCTGTTCAGACCATATGAGGAGCCTGGAAAGTAATTGAGTATCATAAGAAACCCATCCATAATAGATACTTGGAAAGCTAGATTTAGAATCGGGTGGCAAGAGAGAAGTTCAGCTTGAGTGTCATTTAAAAGTGAGAAATCCTCTGAATTTCTTAATGACCCAGGCTTGAAAACAGGAGTTCTCATGTAATCCCCAACCCTAGAATGTTCACCAAGGATACCAGTGTTCCGTGAACCCTTCAGGCATTGTGTGCGAAATTATACATAGATGCGCATTTTTCTGGCAGCCTGGTCCATAAGATTTGTCAAAAGGGTGCAGAACTCAAACAGTTAAGAACATTCCAAGAATAGGTTGCATAAGAATACTAAAAGTTGCCTGGAGAAAAATTGGAAAAAAAAGAAAACTTCTCATAAACCATGGTATGCATTTTGGCCCTAGTCCCACAATTGCTAAATGTCCATAAATAATAGTTTTTTTAAAGCCTTCATCTTAGAAAAAAATACTTAAAAATATTTTTTGAGAATTGTTTTGCCTAAACACTAGACCCTCACTATTGAACTTGTATAGATGTAATTTTGCTTTTCACCTGCAAACAAAACCCTAAACAGCGTATCACTCTTGCCATAAGCTAATACAGAGCATCATCTCCAACATCCTGTGCTTTAAGACCAGGGTGGTAGCTTCGGGATGCTGTTAGTTACCAGGAGTGCAAACTGAGGCTTACTTCATTTGTCATCACACCCACATCCCATCTTGTTTTCATACCAAGGATGAAAGTAAAGAAAAGGTTGAAAGGGACTGAAAAGAGTAAAGAATTGGGTTTGGGGAGCACCCCTATTGATAGCAAATGCCTTTAAAACATAACTGTATCAGCCAGGAAAAAAAAAAGTGAACAATTAAAAAAAACACAGAAACAAAAAAATTGAACTTCTGGTTTTACTAATATAGAGAGAGAAGCATGCTTTAGGTGAAAATCACCAGAACATTCTTTTATTACTTGAGCATTTGGAAGATACTTGCTTTCCCTTTTTCTCCAACAGCAGTGTTTAAATCACTAATGAGAACCATAAAGGATTCTCATTGGCAGCATATCTTCCCTACAATCATTCCCACCATAACAAAGCATATTTCAAGGAGAAATTTTGATAACGAAATCTTATTTGACATGAATGGACCAAAAATCCATGGGAGGTTCTTTCGTGGTGATGTCAACAAAACTCTTGTAACTAAAAATGTAGAGGACACAGCAAGCTTATTTTACAAAGACACTGTTGTGATTCCACAAGCAGACATTAGCCCCTAAGTCTGTCTTGCTGAAACAGTTAAGCTGAAATTGTTTAGCAAGCTGAGAAATGGGGGGAAGCATCATTAGGTTCTATCTATAAGAGGAGCTGTTTGAACACTAAACCAAGCAAAACAATAAATCTGAATTAGAAGGAAGCACCTCCAACCTATGGCATAAACACCTGTGAAAGTCAGTGATGATGGTCAGCTTGTACAATATAAAAATTAGGCCAAGTTCTTTCAACCAGGTCTCTAAAGAGGCTTTGCAGCTTTTGATATGTAAATTCCTATGCCCTCCAGTGGAGCTGAACATGCTGAGAGAGGCAGCTGGACTATGCCGAAAAGGAAGTTGCACTTGCTGCATCCATCTGGACAGATAAAAAGAAAAGGAATTTAGTGATTTCAGAAAGTGCTATTTCTTGTCAAAAAGCCTACTTAGGGAAGGTCAAATAACTTTCAGATCAGTATCTGGGCTTTTCAATACGTATCTTAACCTATTGCTTTCAAGCATTTAAAGTTGTCTGTGATTTGGTGTGATAACGGCAGCCACAGAAAGCATACCACAGGTCTTTTATCTGCCTACATGGGATCACACATAGGGGCCATTTTTTGATAACCTGCAGTCATTGGGAGAAATTTACGATGATTGCTGGCTCGCAGCGATACAGAAATATTTTCCCATGTTGCAAGAAGTGGTTTCCCTTGACTCCCAGCCAGATGATTGTGAAGATCAAATATGTTTTCCCAAGGAGGCATACACTGAGAAATGCAGAGGGCACAATAGCAGCATGTCAGCTATTGTGGTGGTCCGCAGTGACCAGGTTCAAAGTCATCCACTTCCCAAACACAACACATTCTTCCAGGCCTTTTGAACTTGGCCACATGTTCCCATTGTTTGGAAATCCCTCATTCCCTGTCTCCCTCCTGGAATACTTCCCCTCATCCTACAGGCCTAACTCAAATGTCATGTGCCATGTGACGCTTTCCCAGAATCTACCCCACGCAGAGCCAGGGACTTCCTCTCCTGTAGCCTCACGAATGTGCAGGCCTCTGTTACAGCTCTTATGTTCTTACCGTATTCTTCTTTGTACCCCGCTTTGCCCCTAGTGCCTAATATGGTGCCAGAAATTTAACAGGACTCAGTACAAGATTGTTCCCTGAGTTAATTCCTACCCTTTCAGAATATCCAGAATTAATTGACTCTACTTTTACAAGTTTTTTTTATCAAGCCAGAAAATGTAAATGTGTATTCTTATTTTAAATAGTCAACTAAAGTTTATTCTCTAGTTATTACTATAAATTTACTTATTACGAAAATAGTTATTTCCATAAATTTAATTATTACTAAAACTTAGTTGTTACTGTAAAATTACTACCATATTAGGGGAAATAGAGGTTTTAATGGGAAAAAGTAATCTACAGTCTTACTACCCCAAGGATTTTGCAAATTTTTTTATGGATTTTGCTATTTTAAAACATGTATGCATCTTCAATTTCCAAATGTGTGCAGAATTCTTACATAGTTATAATGATAACATATCAGTTTTATACTCATTTTTCGCTTTCTGCACTATAAGCATTTTTGTATTGCTGCATAGCTAACTCAATTTCTCATGTTGAATGTTTTTCTTATTGCTTTTATCATTGTTTTTGATAAGGCCACCGGGGGTCTGTTAAATACTAAAACTGTCTTATAGTAGAGTGTTTCCGTAGGGTTCTCTTCCCAAAAGAGCCTGTCAAGGGAGATGAGCATGGTTTTGGTATTTGATATCAATGCCTAACTGCTTTCTACATTAGGCTTTGTGGATCTATGGGTTCACTTTGCCATCAACAGCCTCATTTCCCTCTCATCTTTTGGTTCGTTTTTGCTGATTTAAGAGGTGTTCCTGGTATTTTGACACCATTTATATCTTTACAGAAGGTCAACTTTCTTCCCATAAACTTTTCTTTAATAACTGTAGTTTCTTCCATGCAAATTGTTTGTTTTGGGGGGCTTCTTTAGTTTTTTGTTTGGTTGGTTGGGTTAGCTTGGTTTGGAAGGTTTTGTTTGTTTGGCTTTGTGCATATGCACATGTGTATATATATACATGTGTGTCCCTTTATAAATTAGGTATTCCAGCCTATTATCTTAACAATTTCCATGAACCCTTTACATACAATAAATATTTAGCCTTCTACTGCAAAAAAAGTAGAAAATATTGACAGATAATTCTTGATGAAATAGAAGAGAACTGGTTTTCAGACTTTCTCTCTCTTTTTTAATGCAGGGTGAGCCTCTGAGACTGCGGTCTTGCCCTTGCTGAGAGATTCCTCCTCACACCACTGTGTTCCCTACTTCCCCAAACTGCCCCTGTGCTTCAGTAAAGGTCAGGGCTGGGGCCTGATACCCAGAGTCTGAGGCTGTTGACTCAGTAAGGCATGAGATAACCAAGGTCCAGCAGAGAACATGGGAAGTAGGTTGTGGCATTGCTGACATTTTCATCATCAAAGAAGGTCATACTTACAAAGATTCTCTGCTATGGTCACTGCACTTTGGGAAGGAAAGAGAGGCCAAAACTTGACATTTTTCTAAACCCTAGTCCAGGTATCTATTGCTGAGTAACAAACTACCCCAAATGTAATAGCATAAAACAATAATCATTTACCATATTATCATGATTTCTTATGGTTCTGATTAACTGGGCCCAGTCAGGCAGTTATCTCCCGAGTATCCCATGGTGCACTCCAGGGGTGGTTGGGGCTGAAGACTCATGTATCTGGAGCAACCTGGCTGCATGCTGGCTGTTGGCTATGACTGTCAGCCAGAACACGGGACATTCTAGATGACCTGAGCTCTCTCATAGCATGGTCTCTGCATCCCATTACACTTAGCTATATTAGTCAAAGTAGCCGCAAGACCTTCCCAGGTCCATGGGGAAGGAACATTAATTCTACCGCTTATAAGGAGAATGATAAGGCTCTGGAAGACCATGTGGGTCTCATAATGTCATTGAGTCATTTTGGAAAAATGTAACCTGCCTTAAGTCATTTAGGGAATCCTCTCAATGGCAGTCTCTTTAGTCTTTGGCAGGCTCTCCAACAGGTCAAGGTTTCACACTTAGGCAACTTCTCACTGGTGCCTCCTGCTCTGCATCCCACTGCATTACCTGAATTCCAGCAGGAAGATCAAAAAGGGCCAACCTTCCCTACACCACGACCTCCCCACTATAGATGTGTTGAGGTGGTAAATTAACACAAATGTTTCTCTAAGCGGCCTGTTCAGGAAATGCCTCACAGTAACTGCTAAAGGCAAGGGTGGCTTCTGACAGGTGTCAGAGTGAGTGACAGAGGGGTCCTAACCCCAACCCTATCATTTCAAGATAAAATAAAGTCCTTAGACCAGTGAGTCTGAAGCCGAGATATAAATAATGCTACCTAAAGAACTAAACTACCTAAATAACTCTTTGAAAATGCAGATTTTTTTCAAGTTACTTCACTTTCCATAATTTTTACAATCACTCAGCTGATGCTCATTCAGATGGTCTGGAGACCACACTGAGAAGACCTTCCTTTATAAGGTCCAGGAAAGAATGGAGCACTGGCCTGCAGAAACCAGGCCACAGTGGAACCTCATTTCTGCCACACCACATCCCCGCTTGTCCCCACCTTGAGGTATACTTAGAGACCCGGTTGTTTCCTGCTACTTGGTCTCTCACCCTCCTCCTGCTCTTAACCTCTCTCCTTCCCTCATGACTTTCTTGGGCACAAGACCCATATAAGCAAGATTCCCCTGAAAAGTGTGACTCGCATGACCTTAAGGACCTCCAAGCCAGCATGTCAACTCCACACCAGTATGTCATCCTCCCCATCTTCCCATCCTTCTCCCTTCTCTTTTTCAGTGGGGCAACTCCACCTACCTGGTCTAAACAGAAACCTTGCACTTCACAGTTGACTCCTCCCTCTTCTTCAACCTCCATATCCAGTCAGGCTGCAATTCCTGTTGAATCTACTTGAAAGTTATTACAAATTCTGCTACCCAATAGCTCTCAAATTTATCCCCTTCTCCTGTCCCTGCTGTGCCTTGAGGCAAAGGGAAGCTGAATCCTGGTCATGTTGTCTCGGTCATCTGAGAGACACAGGGCAGAACAGAGATCACTGGGGAGGGGAAAGAGGGGCTACTTGGAGTAAGGAAAATGGAGTGGAGCACATAGGCGCAGACAGTGGACATAGGCCTACAGAATAGCAGGAATTTGGCAGAGCAGGCTAACAAGGGCAGAGAGGCTTAGGAAATTCTGTGCATATTCTGCTGTCAAATAGATATAGTTGATCGAGAATCCCTACACTCTGTAGGTGTTTCCCCTTTCCCAGCACACCGTGGCTGCCTGGTTGAGGCCCTCAGCATATCTGACCTAAACGATTGGACCAGCCCGCACCTGCTCTCTGCAACTCCAGAATCCTCTCCTCCAATTCATTCTCCACAACGACACTAGACGATCATTCTCAGTGTGCATCTGTCCCTGCCTCTGTTTTTGAGCAGCTACTCATCACTGAGCACAGAGAATCTCAAAGTGATCCCTGGGCCAGCAGCATCAGGGTCACCTGGGAACTCATTCGAAATGCCAATTCCAATTCCCTGCCCCAGAGACACTGGGATGGGGCCAACAGTCTGTTCTAGCAAATCCTGTTGCAGTTTGGGTTGGAGAACCTGTGGCCTATACAATAACACCCAGACTACTGCTGGGCGCCCTCTCCCTGCCTCCCTCTCCACTGGACTCCTGGCACTGCCCAGCGCTCACATATCCTGATGCCACCTCCAAGCTTCTCAGGGCTCTCCAAGGGTACCCGGCTTTTGTACATGTTGTTTCTCTGCTGAAATGTTCTTTCCCGAAAATTTCCCAACAAGTCCATACTCCAACTTTACAATCTTCGGAGTCTTCCTTGTCTGTGTCCCGACACATCTCTGACTTGTCTGTGACCACCTTTCATGTGGCTGGAGTTGTGGTTTCCGTCCCATTCTCCCTTTGTTGCATCTCCACTGGTATGTGTTCAAAGGGCAATGCCATATTCAAATCCTCTTTCTGAGCTGGAAGTCCAGCACAGAACTTGCACATATTGCAAGAAGTAGTAAATATTTAGTACTTGACAAGGTGACTAACTAACTAAATCCTCAACTGGAGAAAAAAATGTCAAATGAGCCCTCCAATAAGCAGAAAACATTTATTTGTTTGCCAGCATGCTTTTAAATGTAGTAGTTTCACAACCTCTGCCCAACCATGTCGTTTACCTATCAAATAGAAACAAATAAGTAGAATCAGTTTGTAGACTTACTACAATAATATAGAGGTAACTTGACATCTTGTTTGTAGCATTTTAATTTACCCCTCACACCTTTATGTTAGACTTAGCCTGATTTTGTTTGACACACAGCACAGGCTGATTTGCATGGTTAGTTATTATTTGTGTTGATTTTTTAAAAGTCACTATACTTGAAACTCATCATAGATTACAAAACAAAATGTCAAATAACCTTAGAGATACTTGCCTTGCTGTTTTAGCTGTCTTGCTGAAATTTTATGCATTTCTTTCCTGACATTCAAGAGAATTCTTTACCAATTTCTCCAATTATCTGATTCAGAGCATTGGCTCCCAACAAGCAAACAAACAAATGCTAACTCCTGTCTTTCCATTTTCTAATGCAAAGGTATCAAAATATTCAGCGAACCATTGCAACAGAGAGGTCTGAAGAAGATTCTGGCAGCCAAAGCTGTGAGCAAGTCCCTGCAGGAGGAGGCGGAGGTGGAGGGAGTGACTCAGAGGCTGAATCTTCCCAGTCGAACTTAGGTATTGGAGGAGGAGGGTCCCCAGGCATCTGGGATAGCGTCTAGTGGCTGTGTGACAGGGGTGCACAAGTCCCTCACCCTACCTCATGGGTATCGCACTCTGGGATGAAGAGCACAGCGGACCAGGGTGGAGGAGAAAAAGGCATGCTTGGTGCCCATGTGGGAGAGCAAACAGAACAGAACTTCCCACCAGGAAGCTTAGAAGGAAGAGTGGTTTGACAGTGCAGGGAATGCCACCACCCTGACTTGGGGATCTGGAGACAGAAAAGCAGATGAATTCTGAGAATGGAGCTGAGTTTACTATAGTGCTTGTACAGCAAGACAACTTTGTTGGTGGCTTAATCGTTTGTTGTTAAGTAAATGCACTTGTTGGTGTCCTAAGTATTTTTCCACTTATAACTCAAAAGTGCAATAAAAATCTAGTCTGTTTCAAGGAGCCATGTGACAACACTAGGAATAATTACTTGTTTGCATTTAGAATAAAATTATGTTTCCCTGAGAGAGGAACCTGGGGATGAAAAGGTTTTCCAGCACACTGCAGGAAAGCAATTTTACCTACTATAGTAGGCATTTGCCCAGAGTCTGATTTTCCTGATTTTCATTTCTTTGACTCTGCCTGAGTGGAACTCAGACAAGGGTATTCAAAAAGTATGAGACTGACTTTCACTTTTTTGTACTTGTAATTATATAAGATTATCACAGTCACATCCTAATAATCCACCTTCTTTCTAAATTGGGTAAATGATGGCATATGTATGGGGGACCCCCAAAATGGAATTTATTTCTAAAAAAATGTGTATTTATTCTTGCATGTTTAAACTTCTGTCACCTCCAAAGTACCCTTTGATACAATACACCTATCAAGACTCTTTCTACTGCTCAAAACAGTTTTTGAACTCATCAGTTCTGATGCCTTTTAATGTTTCTGCTGTTTTTTGTTTCACCTCTTCCACATCAAACCATTTCCCTTTGAGGCCTTTTTTCATTGGGGAAACAAAAAAGTCGCTCAGGCCAAGTCCGAGTGAATGGGGGGTGGGACACGGGGGTCATGGCATTTTGGGTCAAAAACTGCTGAACACTCAGCATAGTGTGGTTAGGTGCACTTGTAAATCACCCATCATGAAATAGGCAAACACACTGAAAGAATCTCAAAAGAAAAAAATTCACTGAAGCCACATGTGGCCTCTCACAAGAAGGCTACCTGGTACACTGATGCCAATGGGTTCCTAGAACACTTACCTAGCAAGGGAAGCCTGTACTACAAGGGACCCCCCTCCAAAAAATAATTCCAGGTTTTTGGGGGATCCTCTCCCCTTGTATTTGCCAAAAGAAGGCTCAGAGAACAGTTTTGGCAGGCAGCACTGAGATTCTAATCCTGCCAGGTCTCAACTGTCTGTGGCAATGCAGAATATTGGATATTTTCATGTGATTTTTTTCAATGCAGATTCCAAGTTCCACCAACAATTTTAATTCTATTTCTTTCCTTCAATTCTATTTCTCTTACCAGATATACTAACTAAACTGAGTAGTTTAGGTTTTTCTGTCATTAATTTTTCATTCAGCCTTCTGGGAGAGATGTGGTACAATCGTCAAGTAATTAGAAACACAAGGAAAAAGAAATAGAAAATTTATTTGATATTAGGTCCTTGGGCATTTACTGTGTAACAAACCATCCCCAAGTTTAGTGACTTTGACTCACAACCATTCATTTATCCCACAATTATACAGGTTGGCAATTTGAGCTGAGTCCAGCTGGGTGGCTACTCAGGATTCTGCTGGGCTTTCATGTCCGTCTTTGGTCAGCTGTGGAATCAGCAGTGGACTGGCTGGCCTGAGAAGGCTTCTGCTAAGTGACTTGTCTCTGTCCCCTTAGCTCCCCATCTTGCAGCAGTCTAGCCCAAGTTTGTTCTCACAGTGGTGGCAGGGATATAAGAGTTTGAAACCCTGACTGAGAACTGACCTCTTGTTACTTTTATCATGTTCTGTTAATTGAATCAGGGCACAAAGCCAGCCCCAACTCACTCAAGGCAGGAGCTGCAAAGTCTCATCGCAACTGGGTGTAGATACAAGGAAGGGCAGAATTGTGGCCCTTTCTGCAAGCAATCTCTTAGAGCTCTGGAGAGCAACTTGTAAAGAAAATAAGAAGAACGTCACTGAGATAAAAGGAAGATGATATTAAAGAACTTTAGCCTAGCTGAAGTTATGCAGAAGCACCACTAGGAAATAATGATCTTAACTGACAGACTTAAAGTAATATGATGCCTGGTTTTATCGCTATTAAAAACAACAGGCTGCTATGTGAGTGAAGGCTGTGTCCCACTGCTGTGAAGACAGAAGTACTGAGTTTGAAATGACTTTTTCCCCAATGTATTCCTTTGCTTTGCTTCGCTTTTTCCAGATCTGAGGAGAGAAGGGTCACTTTCTCCTGTGAACTCACAAAAAATCACCCTGCTGCTGCAGTCCCCAGCGGTCAAGTTCATCACCAACCCCGAGTTCTTCACTGTGCTGCACGCCAATTATGTGAGTGCTCCAAAACTCAGAGGGGACCTGGCCTGGCTCACGAAGGCCCAAAACACAGTTTTGTGAAGTCATTTGATAGATCTAAGAGGGTAGAATTTTACCTCAGGCAAGAAAAACCAAAATAAAAGACAGTTCAGTCCACGCTTTTTACTATCTGTGAGTCTCCCAAAGGGGAAAAAGGCTGGGTTTGGAAAGAGGATTGCCTCTTTTGCTAGGCTCAAATGTGTTCATGTCAGTGAAAGTGCTTTGGAAACAAATATGTGTTTTTATTATTGTTGTTAAAATTTTTAAAGGAACAAGATTAAAAAGTGGCCAGATTCCCTTCAGGCTGAATCTTTTTTTTCTTGGAGTTGGAGTCTCACTCTGTCACCCAGACTGGAGTGCAGTGGCCGCTCCTGGCCACCGCAGCCTCAACCTGCTAGGCTCCGGCGATCCTTCCGCCTCAGCCTTCCAAGTAGCTGGAACTACAGACGGGCACTACTACACCCGGCTAATTTTTTATTTATTGTGGAGATGAGTTCTCATCAAGTTGCCCAGGCGGGTCTCAAACCCGCGGGCTCAGGCAATCCACTCACCTCAGCCTCCCAAAGCGCGGGATTACAGGCTGAGCCACCGAGCCCGACTTGGGCTGAATCATTTTATAAAATTATCTTCACTTCAGAATTTTTAAAGTAGACCTTTCCTGGATAATTAGCAAGGTATCTTTTTGACACCGTTTTTTCAGACTTTGATGTCATTTTATGCCGTTTTTTCATTGCATGTTTTGGTACTTTCAAGAAAGCCATAGCATAATATCACTATGTTCATTAATTCTTCCACTTGACAATCATTTTCTGCTGTTCAGGCACAGATCCAGGTGCTGGAATCACAAAGGCAGATTGGGTAGGGTGACACCTAAAATGGTCGGACCCCCTTGTCTTATGGAGCAATGATGCATAAAAAGAGCAGCCTATGATGACAGGACTGAGCTTGAACTAAGGGAAGACAAAGCGCTCTGGGAGCACTGGGTAGCACCAGCTGAATTGAGTCCTGAAGGTTAAAGTGGGTGGGAAGAAGTCCAGGCAGAGGGACAGTCTGTTAGAATGGACGAAACTGTGGGAAGGCCTGGTGGGGGAGGGGGCGATTCCTGGGGACTGGAGTGTAGGTGGCTGGCAGAAGGGGAGGAAAGACTGGAGATTCGACAGCAGAGCACTCGGTATTTCATAAAAAGAAGCCGGGATAGGCCAGGCATGGTGGCTCAAGCCTGTAATCCCAGCACTTTGGGAGGCTGAGGTGAGAGCATTGCCTGAGCTCAGGGGTTCAAAACCAGCCTGGGCAACTTGGTGAGACTTCATCTCTACAATAAATAAAAAAAATAATCCAGGCGTGGTAGCATGTGCCTGTAGTTCCAGCTACCCGGAAGGTTGAGGCGGAAGGATCGCCTGAGCCCAGCAGGTCGAAGCTGTGGTGACTGTGAGCATGCTGCTGCGCTCCAGCCTGGGCGACAGAGTGAGACTCCAACTAAAAATAAAATAAAATAAAATAAGAATCCGGGATCTACTTCAGTAGGCAACCAGAACCAATAGCAATCTTAGGCATTGGGGCTGCCTAAGCAGGAATTTTGATGAAGCATTTTCTCTGGCAGGGTGTTGGGGAGAGACCAGGGGGCTAAAACAGGGCTGATTCAACTGTTCAAGTGAGAGATGACCAAGGCTTGGTCCACAGAAGGGACTGGGAGTTCAATTCAGGGTTATTTCTCATGGAATCCATAGCGTCTGGGTCCACTGTGATCACAGGTAGACATAAGGTGAGGACCCAAGAAAGACTCAATAGTTTCTGCTTTGGGAACCTAAGTTAGGTGGTGACTCCATTAAGCAGGTGTAGTAGCAGTATGATAAGGCCATGGAGTGTGTGACTGGGGAAGGAGAAGATCAGGTTTTAGCAGGATGTTTTTGAGAAGACTGTGGGATGCTCAGTGGTTGGATTCAGAGCAGCTTCCCAGTGGTGCAGTGAGTAGCTACAGTGGGGAACAAGCATGGCAGATGTTGATGCCCGCACTAGCCCAGGTGGGCCCTGGGCCAACAGGAGCCACTGACCAGCTCCTTCTCTCTCTCTCTCTCTCTCTCTTTCTCTCTCTCTCTCTGTCTCTCTCACA